>NC_050523.1:23767769-23837124 GCF_002922805.2 Oryzias melastigma | reverse complement strand
TGCAGTTTTCCATAAATTGATTATTTACTTCTTAATTGATTTTATACCTTTTAACCAACATAATCTTGTTCATATTAGTGCTGGCACAAACAGTTATTTTAGTAGTCAAATAATCACTGATTCTTTTTTCCGATTAGTCATTTAATGGGGTCATGCGCAAAGTGGATGTAAAACACACATCTTATCCATCACTACCTTTAAACTAACTAAAGACTAAAGTATTTATTTCCTTAGTGACTGGACCCATTCTCTCTGGCATAACTGGTATGATTCTGAACAACAGAGATGAATCTTGAAGTGGGAAGGGCATGCCAAACATGGTTTTCAGTTCCTCAGAAATGCCAGTGCAGCCTAAAATTGAAAATACTGCGACCTCTTTATCTCTGTCATATCTCTTGCCAGGAAACTTTTCCTGAAAATGGACTGTAAGGAAATGCTGTTAGTTTGTACCGAGTTTTCCAGCCATAAAAGACCTGAGAGTGTGATGATTCTGTGGTTTAGTTTGTTTTTTGTTGTGTTTGGTCATGTTCAGAGTTGCCCTTTCTCATTCACACCAGTTCAATCATGGTTCACAGCAGTCTTCATTTCTGTTAAATGCAGTCAGCCTATCCTGGACAGGAGGTCAAAAACTTGTCTCTTGATGCTTTACTTGAATCAAGGAGTGGACAGATGATGATTACAATCAATCTGCACACCGAAGGTGCATTTGAAACCACAATACGTTATCCTGCTTTGGACAGACACACAGCAGTTTAGCCTCTCACAGCTGCATGTCTGAGACCTTCGGTTTCCAGGAAAATGAAGTCAGAGCTGGGTTTGTTTTGAAGCTGGCATGCATAGGTGCAGACGGATGTCCACACATGCTGAGAATGTAGTGTCAAGTTATTCTATCAACTAAAAGACAACAAGAAAACTATGTTAAACTATGTTATTACAAGTTAAAAAAACATCAGAAACAGTCTACGTACTATGATGTGGTAGAATTTAAACTAACAAACTCAAGGACTTTGAACAAATAAAAAAGAAAATAACTATGGAAAATATATTTTCTTAACACCGTTCATTTGGAAGTCAAGCTCTGTCTCTTTAGTCTCAGTAGACTAGAGTCGTTTAGAACACAATCCTACAAGTGTCCTCACTTCACCTCTGCAGGCAGACTCACTGTCATTCTGTCAGATTCAGCATAGTTGTGCAGATTTTATGATTGTGCTACTGATTTGAGATGCAATCATAAAAGGGCTCAGCAACCATCCCTGTGGGACCCCAGAGCTCAGAGTAAGAAATGAGGAATAGAGTCTAAATTCAGAGACCAGGACTCATTAGAAACAGTTACAGGACAGAGAGTATAAGGAGCAGGTACGCATGTTAGAGATGCACTGGGACTTTATGGTTTATATTTTACCAAAATGAATTTGCACATGGTGTTTTATTTTGAAAATCGGATGGATTCTCTTGAAATAGATGCTTTTTATTCTACCTCCATGCTGAAGGAACTGAGCATCTCATCCACTGAATGCGTATCTGGAAGGTTTGCTTACTCTGAGACTTAAAAAAAGTCCATGTTGGTTGAGCCTGCAGGCTTTGCAGCTTTTAAAAATCAAACTAGAATTTTAAATGCAGTTCTGCTCTCCCTGCAGCCTGACTACTTCAGCTCTGCATCAGGACAACGTGTGGCTTCTATAATTTATGTGAGGAGTTCACACAACATAAGAAACACATCAGAGTCAGGCGGGCATCCATCTGCATGTTTCCTTCAGGCACTTCCCTCGCTTCATTGTTTCTGTCAGGACTTCTCTTTCTACCGCAGCAGCAGCATTCAGGAACACAGTAAAGAGGAGATTTTTACTCCTCGTTCCTGTATCCTTTAAATGTTTTTCAGATAAAGATATTCAGCCCAAAATCTGCATGATCATCTTTGGATTGTTCTTCACAAATTTCCCAACTGCCCTAGCATGTACAGAGAGCACTGTGGTTGGGAATGGTAGTGGCCAAAAAGCTTATTCTTCTAAATTGGAAATCAACAACTCCTCCCTCCTTTGAGCATTGGCTGGCAGAGATTGTACATGCTAACCTGCAGCCAGATGGGCTGCGGTTCTGCAGATTGGGCTCACAGTACAAATTCGACATTGTTTGGAAACCCTTTCTGGCCCACTACTCTAAAACGTGAACTAAAACACTGAAGAACAGGACTCTCTAACCGGAGAAGGGCTTTATCTGGGACACTCACAAATAGAATTTTGCATTTCTCCCCTCTGTGCAAGTTGTGTCTGACTGCTACATTCATTTATGTCAGGGATGTCAAACTCAATCGCACAAGGGGCCAAAATCCAAAACACACCTTAGGTCACGGACAGAATAAACATTTATTAAACAGTAAAAATACATTTCTAAAACTATAAACCGTGACTAAACCATAGTAAAGCAGACAATAGAGCAGTGATGTGTGTCCATTTACTGGTTAGCACTAGCCGTCCTATGGGAAATTCTATTAAACGTTAGCGGACTTTAGCTTTATGTGTTAAATCCTTTCATATCTTTTATGAATCTATTATTGATCTATTAAACTTAAATCAATTCAAATCAATTAATTGATTCATTTACCCAACCCTACTACTGGCTGTGAGGCAGGAGCGCTAACCACTGCACCACTGTGCGACCCTTGAGTAGAGCCAAATATGAAGAAAATGCATTTTTCTTGAGTTTTTTTTTTCTGTCAGGTTTGGTGAAGGGAGGAGAGCTGGTTTTCTGCTGTGAAGCATGGGGGCGGCAGTGTCATGTTGCTGTGCTGCAGAACTGTTTTCTTCATCAAAAAAAAAAAAGTGAAATAGGTCTGGAGCCATGTTTAGGTCTGAATCTGTCTGGCAGAAAGCACAAAAACAGACTTTAGTTCTCCTCTTACCAAACCAGTTAACTAGTGAAAGGACTCCTCCTCCTCCCCACCATCACCTTAAAATAATTAAAGGCTTTTACTTTAAGATGACAACGAGGAGGAGAAGCTTTATGGTTGGCACACATGTACACAATGCAGACCTCCCTTACTCTGCAGAAGGCTGTGGGTGGAATGAGTCTTCTCCTGAGTGGGCGCAGCCTGAGCGCGCTGTGGAGTGTGCATCCTCACACACTGCAGCCGGCAGTGGTCTCTGTGAGCAGCTGCCTGCACTTGTTTTTGTGAATTCTGACCTGAGCGAGCTGGAGAGCTCCCGTTTCTCTGTGGAGTGGACAAACAAGCCGGCGTGTTACGTAACCATGCAGACATCGGTCCAGCTTTCTTGGGAAGTGGGCTGGAAGGGGCAGGAGGACTCATCCAATAATCAGCCTTCATGCCAGTGGGACCAAACTGGTTGTGGCAGTCACGCTCAGGCTGGGAGGCTAATCACTGAGTGCTCTGGTTAACAACATTACTCTGCTCAGTAACTTCTATAGATTCTGCACTGACAGGAACTTCTCTTTCACTGAGCTCCGGAGGAACGCCACTGTCCAAAACCCTCCCCGGAATCACTCCCCTGACAATTTCCTCCCAGCAGATTAAACACTCATAAAACGTTCTTTGTGTGTCACATGAGATGCTGGGTAAAATTAGTCATCGAATTTACTGATTTGAGTTTTCAGTCAGCAGTTTTAGACAGATATCACTTCAAAAATAAAACAAAAATAAGGTGTTCTACATTTGCTAACATTTACCTGTATCTCTAATAGAATTTCCCCTTTATTCTGGTTTTTAAGTCCCCGTAAGACATTTTTTTTTATTCTAAAAATACATTCCCAGTAGTGTTTTAATTATGATTATGAAGTTTTTAACCAAAATCCCACAACCTAAATGTCGTAAAAAGACATTTTTCATGTTGATCTGAATTCTCTGCTCCCAAAATCTTCTCTGTGGGGGCGTGGCTATTGGAGCTGAGCTGAGCACCCCCCCTTTCTGATTATGATAGCATCTCTGTCTCGCTAGCTAAAACAAAAAATGATGTGGCTAAAAACTTTTTCTAAACATTTTCTAGGACAGTTTCTGCAGAGCGGCAGGAGTTCATTTGGATTTTGCCTCTAATAAAGCCTGAGCAAACCTGCCCCCCCGTCCCTTTTCTGAGAGCTCTCTGTTCATACTCTCCTGCTAGTTTACAGTTCATCACACCTCTTTTCTATTTGGTGGATACATCAGGATAGAATGGAGTAGAGAGCTTGTGTCCCGCCCAATGCGTTTTCTTTATCACAAATAAGCTCAAAAGTGGAATTTTGAGCACAAATTTCTTCATAAATGTCCTCCATCATCAGAAAACTGCCACAAGAACATGTTAAGAACCCAAAAAACATAAATATAGGTGTTTAAGTAAAATAGAAGTTCTAGTTGATATTTATTGGTAGATTATTGTTCTTTATTATTATTTAAACACATCTGACATTTTTTAGCAGTACAGAATCTCCACATAACCCTTCATAAAGAATCCAGTGAAAAAAGAAGCACTGTCAGTCCAGTTTTATCTTTAGACTGAGCAGAGCTCTGAAGACTAGAAACGTTAGACAAACACTTTGCTTCTTTGTGGCCTTCCTCTCCTTCACCAGCTATAGGGCTGATATTCTGTTTGAAATGTTAAAAAGTTTCTTCACTTTGCTAAGAATATCATAAGGAATGTGTGCGGGGAATGATAACCTAATGCTACTGAGAACCATCAGTTATTCAATCCTTAACCCTTTGACACCTGAGCTCCAGTGTTTGCGCTCTTTGATTTACTGAAACTTTTCAACCTTTAACACAATAATTCCAGTAGATTTTGAAGGAGAAAAGCAGCGTGAGACGTTTTAGGCTATTTAGACGTTTTGTCATTTTTCAGCTAAATCTTAGCTGTTTTGGCCAAACTAAGCTGCTGTTTTTTTGTTTTAGTTTTTTAAGTTAATTTGACATTTAGTTAATATTTTAGCTGGCCATCAGCTTCAGTGATTTCAGCGATCAGCTTCAGCGTTTTTAGCTATCAACTTCAATGTGCTCAGCTATCAATTTCAGCATCTTCAGCTATCAGTTGCCCTAGAATATTCAGTGGCCAAATTCAGCTTGCGGCAAACGTTATTGCAGGTAATGCTATATATCTAGTTCATAATTATGGAAAAAATATGGTTTTAACGTTTTAAATATGTAGTTAGAGTGTTCACAAGATGTTAATCCTGTTCGGCTCATGACCTAAGGTGTGTTTTGGATTTTGGAGTTTGACACCCCTGCTCAAGTTCTCCATTTGGACTTCAGATTCCCTTTTTCACTGAATCTCTGAATGAGGACAGATACTGATAACTGGACTGGAGGCTGTTTCTGGCCTTCTTCATTTTGGGGGGGGTTTATGTGCGCGCGCATGTGTGTATGCGTGTGTTGGATCTGCACACCCGTTGTCGGCTCCTGCTCCTACTTCAGGCGCGTGAAGAGCCCCTTTGAGCTCGCGCTTGTTGTAAAAAGCTTGTTTCCATGGTAACCGGTGGGGGTGATGCTGGTCCCCGCAGAAACTCTAACGCGCGCTCCGCTCTCAGCGCGTATCCGCGCCTGCAGATGATTGATGGGTGGGCAGAAAGAGAGCGCGAGGCAGCACACTTCAAACAGTTCGAAGCGGCGCGCGCGGGACGGCACCTTTAAAGCTTGCGCTCTTTGAAGACCACCGCGCGCACAAAAGCAAAAAAAGGTCTAAATGTGTTTAGTGTCACGCGCATGAAGCGCCGCGCGCGTGTTTAATCCAAAATCTTTGATGCTGTCACACTGCAGTTCCGGCATCGAGCGCGCAGAGCAGCGGGAGCGCGCAGCACCGCCGCGGCGCGCGTCACAGCTGTCAGCACCAAGGACAGCGGCGCTCAGAGCGCGCGGAGCCGCCTCCGGACCGACACACCGGAACCGTCACCACCGGGGAGGGTCTGACTCGGAGGGACAAAAGGGGGGTGTAGCACGCGGTTGGACGTCCCAGCTGTCCATGACATGATCACGCGCATTCCTCCGCAGTGCTCTGGTTTTTTTCTGTCCTGGTTTTCTTTTACCTTCTCGTCTCCCCCTCCCTCGCGCTCACCGCCCACCTGGATCTAGTCCGCCTCGTTCTGTGTGAGCCGAGCCCCTCCGACAGAAGCGGCCGGGCTGCGCTGCGCCGTCTGCTCCTCAAGATGCGCCTCTTTCTGCTGGCCGTGCTCTTCTGCTGCTCCGTGGCGCGGGCCGGCTGCGAGCCCAAGATCGTTAACATCGGGGCCGTCCTGAGCCAGAAGAGGTACGAGCAGGTCTTCAAAGACGCCGTGACCCAGGCCAACCAGGTCTACGGCAGGGACAAGTTCAAGCTGACCGCCATCTCTGTTACGCACAAGCCCAACGCCATCCAGATGGCTCTGTCCGTGTGCGAGGACCTCATCTCCAGCCAGGTACTCCGCATGAGAAATCCAGCAGCGCCTCACTGAGCAAAGTTGCAGCTGGGGAGTCCGTCAAGCTCTAATTTAAGCATTGCTTCTTCTAAAACGCATGCACGGACTGACCCAAACCCTCCACGTGAGTGCGTTTTCTTCAGCTGGAACACAATGAACTCTCAGATCCAAACGTTTCTGCTGCAGGATGACGAGGTTCAGTAGCTCTGCTTCATCCTGCACAGTTTTTAATGTGGTCTTCATCAAAAATACAGTACAAAGGAGACATGCAGGTGGTTTCTGTTATCCAGATGTTAAAATCCTGCTCAAAGAAAACAGATCTCCAGTTATCATCTCTTCTCATTGTGCATCAGATGCTCCTCAGTCCTGCTCCATAAGTAATGCATGAGGAGCTGCAGCTCTCCCACACGCAGAACATGTTCTGCTGTGAAGGAAACAGTTTCTGAGCACATGAAGTCCTGCATGCATGTGAGGATGACTGCTGCTTGGAAAATATTAGTCGATTATTTTAATAGTCAACTAGTCACCGAGTATTAAACCACGTGTCAAAGTCGAGGCCCAGGGGCCGGATCCGGCCCTCCAGATCCTTTTATTTTATTGTTATTAATGGCCCGATGTTATCTTGCGCTTATTTCTAACTTGTATAATTTTGACAAATGGAGAGTAAAATATTGAGTTATAATATCAAAATCTAAAAACGCTGAAGCTGATAGCCAGCTGAAATATTAGTTAAATGCCAAATTAGCAAAAAAAAACCCCAGAAAAAACACCTAAGTTAGCCAAAATACTTAGCATGTAGCTGAAATATTACCTAATCTCCAAAATAGCCTAAAAAATCTTAGTAAATGGCAAAATAGTCCAAAAAGCTAACAGAATGTCAATAAAACTTTCAACTTTACTACATTCCGACTCCATATAATATAAAGTAATGACTAATCGACTATTTTAATAGTCGATTAGTCGACTAATCGTGACAGCCCTAAAAGGAAACACTCATGCAGGCCAACAGCTTGCAGAGCAAACATCAACCTGGAGGCTTTTAGATCAACTTGTTTGATTTCTTTCTTTTTTTTTTCTGGAAATGCCTCTGAAAGTGAGATTATAAAAGGATCATTAGGTAGAAGCTTCGTCGCTTTCTAAATAAAAATGGCTTCAGGCATTTCTCTCCTGTCCCATTTTTGGTGATTTATCAGTTTATTAGAATAAAGAAGCAATTATTGTGGGTGTTTATTCTAATGAGTCATAAAAGCAGCTCTATTTTTGCTCTTATTCTTTTTAAAAAACAAAAAACAAATCCTGAATGTTGTAATTACCTAATTTCTAAGATCTGCTTTCACCAGATGATGTGTTATGATCTTTCCGCACAGTCACAGATTTAAGGAAGGGGGTGCTACATTCAGTACACACAGATGCAGCACAAATGGTGGGACTTTGGTCCAGATGAGACGAGCTTGCAGGTGACAAAAGCTGCTCAGAAGGACGGCGTGTGGCAGATGGAGGAGCTTTTGCTTGCAGCCATCCTTGGAAGATAGTCCTCATTTTTGACCTAGCCATATGGACGGCTCAGATCCAGTAAGCCGAGCCCTCCCGCCCGGCTCTGCCAACATTCCCCCCCTTTCCCCTCAGCTGCAGGCATCTCTGAAGTCTGTCCTCAGAGGTTCATTTCTTTAATGCAGCACTTGTCCCTCAGTGATTGATGAACCTCTCTGTCTGCACCTCAAGATGAACAAAAAGGAGCAACTTCAGAGATTCACGCTTGCAGACGTGCAGCGTCAAACGCGTCGCTCTTCCCTCAGGCGGAGAGGCCGGCGCCGAAGTTTAATTCATCCTGAGGTGGAAAACAGATGTGGGGGCCGAGCGTGAATTAACGGCTCGATAACGGAGCATCTGCTCGGTGGAATGAGCCGAAAATGTCCCAGATTCTGTGAAGCAAATCATGCAATGTTTCTGGTTACTTGCTTGATTGTAAACTAGAAAGGAAGAATTCACAGCAGCTGCTGCGTCCGTCCTGAATCCAAACGTACACATGGACTCACTGCAAAGACTCCTGACTGATTTAGAAGGAAATCACACAATTGATAAACGACAAACTCAGTGAGACTAAATGACTGTTTTAGGAAAATTCATCATAACCTTTTTAGAAAATGTCCAATAAAGGCCTTAAACCACATGTGTCAAAGTCAAGGCCCGGGGGCCGGATCCGGCCCTCAGGGTAATTCTATTTTATTGTTATAAATGATCCGAAGTTATCTTGTACTTATTTCTAACTTGTATAATTTTGACAAAACATATGTTTTATGGAGAGTAAAATATTGAAAGTTATTTAAGGTTTACGTTGATTTATTCTGGAATAATATTCCTGTCTTTTAATTGTTCATAATTATGTTAAAAAGTTACAGTTTTAACATTTAAAAAAATCATGTCCCCCCTCTCAGAGCATTTTTGGACTATTTTGGGATTTACTACGGTTTTTTTTTGGCTGTTTAGGAGTTTCCTAATATGTCAGCTACATATTAGCTGTTTTGGCTAAACTATGTTGAGTTTTTTAGGCAAATTGGGCATTTAGCTAATATAGCTTTTAGCTTCAGCATTTTCAGCCATCAGCTTCAGCAACATAATTCAGCTAACAGCATTCACACTACCATTATCGCAGGTAATGCTATATATCTAATTCATAATTATGTTAAAAAGTTAAGTTTTTAAAGTTTTAAAATGTATTTTTAGTGTGTTCAATAAATGTTTATCCTGTTCGGACTGTGACCTAAGGTGTGTTTTGGATTTTGGCCTCTTGTGCGATTGAGTTTGACACTCCTGCCTTAAGGGGTGTCAAACTTTAAATCCAGAACATAAAATATTTTAGATTCAGTCATGAATTTCGACTGAAATTAGAAACTACAGAAAATGAATAAAATGCAATATTGGATGTTAAAAGCACAAATAGTTCCGTAACAAGCAAAATTGATTTAATATCAAGGTTGTTTTTTTTTTTTTTTGGTTTATCTCTCACAGTGCACATTAAAAGGGTAACTGCAATGTGCCAGAATTAGTGTAGAGGTTATTTAATCATCTGTAGCGCCTGGACAGATGTTTAAAATGTCAACCTAAAACATTAAATCAAAAATAAAAATAAACTGAAGTACAGAGGCAAAGCAATCAATTAGAGTACATACAAGCATTCATAAAATACACACATTATGAGCCAATAAAATTGATTCAAAAATGTGCTAAAATGGACAGTTGAAATAAAACAATTAATGTTGACAAGTTTGCTGTGTTACAAGCCAGTTCTTTATATACCTTTTATAATCACTGTATATTCTGACTTCTCTAATGCTGGTTTCCTCCCGATAAAGACTTAATATAGATTCATATTATAGTTAGTTACTTCTCCTGTGCAAGATTTTAACGACATTTACAGAAAACAAAAACCTTTAAGGAAATTAAACTTTTTGGAATTGGTTTATTTAAAGCAATTATAACAAAAAATACTAAAAAAGTCAACATAGTTAGATAGTTATTTTTGATTTACTAATCTAAGAGCAGATCATTTATCAAACCCATAAGAAATAATAAAATCAAAGAGGAAGTGCTTATTGGTTACATTCAAAGACAATACATTATTCCAGAAATCAAAGCAAAAACCAAAGTAGCACTGAAACTGTTTTACTGATTGAATAGAATAGAATAGAATAGAATAGAATAGAATAGAATAGAATAGAATAGAATAGAATAGAATACTATATTAATCTCTGCAGAGAGAAATTCCATGTCTGGCACCTCATCCAGTCACACTCAGAAAACAGTAAAAAATAATGACATAAGAACAACCAGTACAGATAAAATGAAGATGAAAACACTTTATAATAAGATTCCCGAACAAACTTAATTGACATATTAACAAACATTATTAATGTGTTAATACGGTCTTAGTAAGACATTTATTAGCACAATAATCCAAAAACAGTTTAATAGTATACTTGGTAAGATTCAATACCATCTATAGTGAGACCATCGTCTACAAAGGTCGTATTAATAAACTGCTTTCAAGCTTAACAAATGTATTAACTCTCTTTGTCAACATTATATTGAGTGTTTTGCAGCATCTCATCTAAAGTGTTATCAAAGACTAAAAATAGTCATGATAAAAGAATAAATAAATGCTACAGAATAAATAATATGTACTGTCAACAGCGTCTGTTCTAAAACCTGATGGAAGTCGGGATAAAAGAGATGAGCCTCTGACTGTTTCTCTGAGAGGCCAAGGTCATAAGGGACCACCAATGACTTATTGCTTTTCTAACTGTAGATAAATGTAAATGTCATATTCAAGTTCTGATTCTTTTGTACAGCAATGATATAAACTGGTTTTTATCTAAAACAGACATGGCAGCACAAAGTGTTGTAAGAGTCGAGCTCATTAATAGAAGTGACTTCAGTTTATTCAAGATTAAGAGTTTCTTTAAGTGTGTCCTTGACCTTTGAAGAGAGAATGAGAATTTATTTTGATTAATAAAAAAGCATTTGTTTGAACAGTTTGTCGGTAAGGCGGAGATTTAAAAAAAAAAAGACCTATTCCAATCATCTTTTGATCTATTTTAAAGCATTCCCACTGATCTTTTAATCAGGATTATGATGTTTTAACCAAAATAAAAAAACTTGTGCCATTTTCTAGGACATAGTTTCTGCAGAGCAGCAGGAGTTCATTAGAAATTCCCCTCTGAGTTGTGGACTGGTAGCACAGAGTAAGCCCGCCCCCATTTCCTCTCACCGATCTATTTAGCCCAAGAGTGATTTTCACCTGAGCAAAAGTATTTACATAATTTCCAATATGTTGCATTTCTCTGAGTGTCATATAGGTTCTTAGGTAAAGTCTCACATGTTCCAGGAATCGGTGGACCAAAGAATCTTTTTTTAGACAATTTTTTGTTCTCAAATTCCTAATTTTTTAAACAAGTTTTTAGGATCTTCCTATGTTTAATTTTGCATTTTGTTACATAAAAAAACAGTTGAAAATAAGATGTAACTACTCTAATTTATCATGTGTTGTCATATTTTTATCTATTTTTTATGACAAGTACTTTTTATCGTATCGGGTAAAAATGACCTAGAAAAAGTGAGGGTGTAACTTTTTATAGCGAAAGTGTTTTGGGGTTAAACTCTCTATGGGTGATACAAAAATGGCAAGCAATATTGTAGGTGTGCAGTTTTGATCCAGATTCCAGCTCATGCGACGTTCATGGATCTATTTATCTGTAAGTGTGGGGCGGATTCGAAGCTTGCTGCCAGTACAGCATATTTTTAACAGAACAAATACGATTTTTTTTCAAACTGCATTTGCTCCAGATTCACAACAATTTGAACAAATAAATACTCAGAAATGCAGTTTTGACATTTATTTTCTGTATTTATCATAAATACACAGTTTTCATTGGAGAGGGACTTTTAAACCTAGACATGAACTTTGTATCTCTTTTGGGCATTACATCCTAACTCTCCCCCCTCCTCCAAGTACATGACCTGCTTCGTTTCATATGCATGATAGTACACATGAAATATTAAGTGCATGAGTAGCTGACCACATTCTGCTCCTCGGTGCAGTGGGACTCTCTACATTTGTAGAAATGAGGTCGTGTGTGTTGAACTTTCTGATGGGAACCTTTGACTGAACGCAGAACCCCCCCTTCTGTGTCCCTGCAGGTCTATGCCATCCTGGTGAGTCATCCCCCCCAGTCCAATGACCACCTCACTCCCACGCCCGTCTCCTACACCGCCGGCTTCTACCGCATCCCTGTGGTGGGGCTCACCACCCGAATGTCCATCTACTCTGACAAGGTGAGTGATGGGGGCAGGAGGAGGAGGAGCCTGAGCGGCGCTGTGAGGAGTTGATTATTTTAGGAACGATGGATTACCTGACATGTGAGAATCAGACATCAATGATGTCAGGACTTTAGGGGTGTCGCGATAAGGAGCTCGATTTCATCACCAAAGCAGGACAGCAGGCGGGTGTAGAGGTTGCACAAGTAGTCCTCATATTCTTTAATGATCTAGTTTTAGTCTTTTTCTGCATTTTCTGCAATTCTTTTTTTATAAAACAAAACAGCACTTTGAGTTTTCTATAGTTGGTTCTATTCGTTAGTAGATTTCCTTTAAATAAGCAAAAGAAAAAAATGTCAAACGGATAAAAAAAATGCTTTTCTAGGAATTCTTATTTTAAGATGTAAATTCGACATGTTTCTTCAAACTAAGATTATTTTGCTCTTGTAAATCTTTCTTGATAAAATAAAAGAAACAAGGCTCTTTCTACTTTCTTGAGTCTTTGGAGTTGGGTGTGTATTGGGGTAAACGAACTTGATGGATTGGGATCTACATATTTATTGAATCTCTTCCAAACCCTCCAGAGCTCTGAATCTGATATGAATCCAAATCCAAATTTCTTAAAGGCTAAAGTAAGACTTTGCAGCTCCTTGTAGATTTTGATCGGTAGAAAACGAGCCCAAACGTCTCTTTTACTGTTAAAAGTTGCCAACCCCTGATTTAGTAAAACATTATGATTGATTTTGTTTAATCACAGCGCTAAAGTGTGATCAATCTCATATATGTTTGTAACCAATTGACATCCTTCATTTAAAATAAGTGTTCTAAATACAGTTTTGTGTGTGATTTCATTTTCACAGATAATAAGTGGTCGCCAAATACTGAAACTAAAAAAAAAATTAATTGCGATTAATTTTTTTCCAAGGATTGCAATTACCGGTAATTAGTTAATTCTTTTTATTCAAATTCCGGCCCTGCTTTTAATCTATTGTGACTTTTTTATTGCTTTAACAAATATTTAATTATGTCTTTTATGGGGCGCCATGTGTTCTTCAGCGTGCTTATGAAAAGGGGCTACTGCATATGAATAAAGTGATTGATCAGAAATAACCAAGAAAATCCATGAAAATGTGCTGGCAGTGTTTAAACTCCCCCTCCTGTGTCATCCATTAGAAGGTGTTAATCTTCTCATTTCCTGCCCCCCCTCCTCTTAGAGCATCCACCTGTCCTTCCTGCGCACCGTGCCGCCTTACTCCCACCAGGCGCACGTGTGGTTCGACCTGATGCGCGAGTTCAACTGGAACCACATCATCCTGATCGTCAGCGACGACCACGAGGGGCGGGCGGCCCAGAAGAGGCTGGAGACGCTGCTGGAGGAGAGGGAGACCAAGGTGAGACGCTGCTGCTGCCGGGAACCCCGCCCCTCCCTCCTCCTCTCCCCCTCTGTGTGTGAGCGTGAGCGTGTGCACGTGTGCCAGGACCTGTACCTCTGTGTGTGCACCCCCCTCGTCTGTCTGAACACATCTCCTCCTCACCGTTGTGTAAACATTGGCTAACATTCCCAGAGACATCAGCAGTGTCTAATGTGGTCTAATCTGACAAAAGTTTGTATGTTTATTTGCTCATCTTCACTTTGCTTTTCGCCATAGTCCAAATGATCCTGTGTCCTTCCACACTGGGAGCAAATAGTGGACTTTAAGGTGGGGCTGTGCAAACCATCACTCGTGTCCGTGAGGCAGAACCGGGATTTTCCAGATCCTTGGCAGATCTTTGGAGTGTAGGTCAGGGAGTGGGGTAATCGCACAATGAGCTAAAATCTAAACACATCTTAGGTCGAACAGGATAAACATTTATTGAACACTCTAAAGCGGAGTTTTTAAAACTTTAAAACTATAACTTTTTAGCATAATTATGAACTAGATATATAGCATTACCTGCAAAAATGCTAGTGTGAATGCTGTAGGCTGAATTATGCTGCTGAAGATAATAGCTGAAAACGCTGAAGTTGATAGCCTGCTAAATTATTAGATAAATTGAATTAAAAATTAGCCTATATAAAACCTAGGTTAGCTAAAACAGCTAGCATGTAGCTGAAAAAATTGCTAAATTTTAAAGTAGCCTTAAAAACTGAAAAAAGCATAAGTTAGCCAAAACAGCTAGCATGTAGCTGAGATATTAGCTTAATTTCAAAACTGCCTCAAACACTAAAATAAAAAAGCCTAAATTAGACAAAATAGTTAAAATGTTGCTGAAATATTAGCAAAACTCCAAAATAGCCTAAAAAACTGACAAAAGCCTAAATTAGCCAAAACTGCTAGCATGTAGCTGAGATATTAGCTGAGCTCTAAACCAGCTTCAAAAACTAATAAAAACTTACTTAGCCAAAGCAGCTATAGCTGAAATATAAGCTAAACTACAAAATAGCCAAAAAGCAGAAAAAACCCAACTAAATTAGCCAAAAAGCTAGCATGCAGCTAAAATATTAGCGAAACTTCAAAACAGCCTAAAAGATTTTAGTTACTGCTAAATACTTCAAAAAGCTAGCAGAATGCTTAAAAACTTCAAAACTAACTTTTTTACATAATTATGAATAATAAAAAGGTAGGAATATTATTTCAGAATAAATCAACTTAAACCTTAAATAATTTACTTTATTTTACTCTCAATAAAAATATATTTTGTAAAAATTATACAAGTTAGAAATAAGTGCAAGATAACATTGTGTCATTAATAATAATAAAATAAAATGATCTGGAGGGCCGGATAGAATTACCCGGAGGGCCGGATCTGGCCCCCGGGCCTTGACCTTGATCTATGGGAGTTACACCTTCCAGGAGAAGAACTGGTGCCATCTGCAACCCTGCATGTAGGAGCAGGGATGAAGCTGAGGAGAGATTTTCTGCTTCCTCCTCCTCCTCTCGAGGGCTCTTTGCTGTAATTGTGTGGTGAAGTGAAATGTGTCCTGATTCAGAGATTTAATTAAATCAGAGGCTGACGAGATGCTGACACATGCCCGAGAGTCGGCGCAGAGAAAGCAGGTCAGAAGTAAAGGAAGCTGGAAGTGCAGCTGCATCAGAAAAGGAGGATGCTGCTTAAAGAAGCCTCTTTTGAGAGTCTGAGCCGCTTTATGCTCGATAGATTTCAGTTTGGATTATCTCATTTATGTCGCTCGCCCCCACCCATTGGACCACACCGGGAGGTTTCTAAACTCACCGGTGATGATTTATGAAGCCTTTTTCTACATTCATCATGAAGGAAAACCAGGAAAACTCAACATGTGAACCCACTGGCTCTTTAAAGTCATAAACAGTTTTCATTAAAACATGCATGCCCCCCTCCCACCACCACCACCACCATCACCACAAACAGCTGCCGTCAAGGAAGCATTAAAGAGCCCACTGTGACAGCTGTGAGCACATTCACTTAGTTTCAGTTCGTTTATTCCTCAAATACACAAACACACACGTGAATTTGATCATAATTTGTTTGACACAGATCATAAAGAAGGCTCAGATAATCTGAGAGCCGGCATTCACTCAGTTTCAGTGTTTATGTTCTTTGATTTACTATAACTTTTTAACCGTTAACATGATAATTCAAGTAGATTCTGAAGGAGAAAAGCGGCAAGGCTAATTTAGGCTTTTTTAAATTTATTTTTTAGGGTGTTTTGGAGTTTAGCTAATATTTCAGCTACATGCTAGCTGTTTTGGCTAATTTAGGCTTTTTTCAGTTTTTTAAGGCTATTTTGGAGTTTAGTTAATATTTCAGCTGCATGCTATCAAGCATGAAGAATAAAAATAAATAAAGCTTCTTATCAGTTTTTAATCTGTTTTACTGTAAAATTAAAAACGTGATCAATAAACTGAAAAAAAAAAAAGTCAGAACCAATAAGTGAAAGAAGACTTCTCCGACAGCAGGGGGGTTCATTTCCTTCACGTCATGTCAGTCCCACCTAACGAAGGTGAGGTGTTTCAGTGAATCACCACTTTAATTGCTGATAAAGTATGGTGGCAGAAATATCTTAATGTGTCAGCCACAGAACCTAGATCAAATATGATGCTGCCTCTATAACTGAGCCTGAAAAGCTCCTGTCTCAGTGCATCTCATTTTAACAGTTTTTATTCCCAAAAATTATGTTTTTGTTTCTTTCTAAAATGTATTAGCGCGGCCTCAGATGACTCTACAGACGCTTCCGTTTTTAGTTTTTCACAGTTTCTGCTGAATCAGTTTCCATTCGGCGTGACAGTGTGCTGACGCTCCCCTGAGGCTGCCTGAGCACGACTTTGGTGACCCCTTCTTCTTTTTTTTTGGTAAAAATCCATGAAGGGAGGGACTCTCACCCACGTCCTGCAGAGAAGAGTTCAGTCTGTGTGAGGTCCTTCTGTGCTGGGATGAGAACATCCAACAGTTCTCTGTACATAAAAATGATTTTATCGAGAAAACTTTCATAAGCAGTAATAAGGAGGAAACAGGCTCAATCAGATGTGAATTAATTGAATTCAAGTTTCATGAATCTTAAACTAACTACGTGATTTATGAACTTGCCAGCCTGGAGGTTAATTGCTCTGTGTTTACTGAATCCATTTTGATCCAGAATTTACCAAATATTTCCTGATTTTCTTCGTACACATTCCTTTAGAACAGGGGTGTTAGATTCAATCACACAAGAGGCCAAAATCCAAAACACACCTTGGGATAAACAGGATAAACATTTATTAAACACTCTAAAACTAAGTTTTTGAAACTTTGAAAACATTAGTTTTTAACATAATTATGAACTAGATATATAGCATTACCTGTGATTACGCTAGTGTGAAATCCTGTAGGCTGAATTTGCTAGATGCTAGTGCTGATAGCAGAAGATGCAAGAAGATGAAATTGATAGCTAAAAACACTGAAGCTGATTTCTGAAAATGCTGATGTTAGTAGCCAACTAAAATACTTAAATACCAAATTGGCCTAAAAGACAAAAAAACTTAGGTTATGCAAAACAGCTAGCATGTAGCCAAAAAAATAGCTAAACTTCAAAATATCATAAAAAATTGAAAAAAGCCTAAATTAGCCAAAACAGCTAGTGTGTAAATATTAGAAAAACTCCAAAACAACCTAAAAAGAACTTAAAAAGAAAAGCCTAAATTAGCCAAAACAGTTAGCTAAACTATTAGCTAAACTCCAAAACAGCCTTAAAAAATCTTAGTAAATGACAAAATAGTCCAAAAAGCTATCAGAATGCCTTTTTTTAAAACTTTAAAACTGTAACTTTTTAGCATAATTATGAATACTAAAAATTCAGGATTATTATTCCAGAATAAATCAATTTAAACCTTAAATAACTTTCAATATTTTACTCTCCATAAAAATATATTTTGTCATAAATATACAAGTTAGAAATAAGAGCAAGATAACATTGGGTCATTAATAACAATACATTTCATGACATGATGATTAAATATGTTTTGTGCTTCTTACCCAAAACGACGACCTGATGGTTGCAGCTCCTCACTTTTTCTGTGAAAAACACACTTGTTCATGAAGGTTGTCTGCTCTCAGGAGGGTCACTGTTCCCGTCAGCAGTGGACTCAAACGTGACGAACACAATGTGAAATATTAATGCCCGCCAGCTGATACCAAAATAGAGTTCTCGGAAAATCTTTGTATGTAGTCTTTGAGGGAAAACAGTCCAAACTGTCCGCTAGTTGGTTGTGTTCCTTATGAAGAGCAGAACCAGCACCGGGACTGAACCAGCTGCACGGCTGAACCAGATCTCAGATGAGTTTACTGATGCGAGCAGAAGGATTTATTGGCAGTTTGGATCAGGGGTCTACAACCTGAGGCCCGGGAGCCACATGTGGCTCTTTGACCCCTCCATTTTGGCTCTTTGGTTGAAGAAAATTGAAATGTTTTTCATTTTAAAAAGCAGTGTATTTTTCTGGCTACGAGGCACATTAATCAAAACAAAACAGTCAAACTTTATTAAACTCATTCACTAACATTTGAAGAATATCATCAGTCCATCAAGCGTTACAGCTTCATAACAATACTTAAACATTTCAACAGAGTCCCCATGCACTATCGGTCAGTAAGCACAACCAGGATTCACACACTCCAGATTATAATAAAGGGAACTGTTTAAATCAGGGGTGTCAAACTCAATCACACAAGAGACCAAAATCCTAAACACACTTTAGGTCCTGGGTCGAACAGGATAAACATTTTTGAACACTCTAAAACGACATTTCTTTTACTTTAAAAACATATATATTTTTTTACAGAATTATGAACTACATATATAGCATTACCTGCGATAATGCTAGTGAGAATGCTGTAAGCTGAATTATGCTGCTGAAGCTAATAACTGAAAACACTGAGGCTAAAAGCCGGCTTTAATATTAGATAAATACCAAATTAGCCTTAAAAACTGAAAAAAACCTTATAGCCAAAACAGTTAGCATGTGGCTGAAAAAAATACTGAAGTTCAAAATTGCCTAAAAAACTGAAAAAAGCCTAAATTAGCCAAAACTATTAGCTAAACTCCAAAACAGCATAAAAGACAATCCAAAAAAGCTAGCAAAATGCCATTTTTTTAAAAACTTTAAAACCTTGATTTTTTAACATAAATTTGTATAATAAAAAGGCAGGAATATTATTCCAGAATAAATTAACTTAAACCTTAAATAACTTTCAATAATTTACCCTTCAGAAAAATATATTTTGTCAAAACTATACAAGTTAGAAATAAGAGCAAGATAACATCAGACCATAATAACAATAAAATAAAATGATTTGGAGGGTTATAGAATTACACGGGGGGTCGGATTTGGCCCCCGGGCCTTGACTTTGACACACGTGGTTTAAGGATCATCAATAAGCTCTGAATTTTTTCTACATGGCTAGGTTCATGAATTTCCACCAAAAACAATAAAATAAACTGTATATAGTCTTTTTTATCACTGCTGACATTAAACAACTACAATATTTGTTGCATTAAAAATGATTTTTTTTGTCTTATTTTAAAATTGAGTAATGTCAAAAGTTGTAACCTATTTTATATTTAGAAAACAAATGACGTTTTTCTCATAATGTTTACATTTTATTGCTGAACAAAACAATAATTTACTGATATTTCTCATAGTAGTAAAAATAACATAAATACAAAGGAGGCTCTTATTTTTGTAAGACTTTGTGGTTGGTGAAAAATCATCCCGATTGGCTCTTTAAATGTTGAAGGTCGCAGACGCTGGAGTTGGATGGACCATGCAGATTTCTAACCCTCAGAGAGCAGAATGGGGGCGGGCAGCTGCTCATGACCCAGTGAAGCAGAAACTGGTCTGTTTTCTGCGTTTAAGTAGGTCTGGAGTCCTAAAGGATGTCAGCTCAGGTGTGCGAGCTCACCAGTCTCATCCGTCTGGATGAGAGGGGCTGCAGACAGGTGCAGAGATGGTTCTGCGCAGACGCAGCTGCTGTCTGCTCATCACAGAAGTGGGGCACCCTTGGAGGACATGCTGAACTCGTGTTTAGTTTACAGGGTTTTGCTCTATAAATAAAAGAAGAAAGTGGGAGGTTTTTGTTAAACTTGAACAGTCCATTGAGATAAGTGCCTTTTCCTGTAAAATGTTAATAATTAGAAACTACATGATCAGAGTGGGAGTTTTTGGACTAAACCTTGATGGATTCTCCTGACTCCGCCCACTCCTGACAGGATGTCGTCGTCTTGAGCCTCTGATGTTCTTTGCAAGCCCCACCGTTAAAGATCCCAATTTGAAGCAGAAAAGTGGAGATTTGTTGGAATGCTTTACTGCCCTCCATTTTCAACTGTTTATAATATTTTTCTGTGTCTGCATATTTTCTCTGTGCACATTACTCATCAGAATAAAAAAAGGAACTATGAAAACCTCGACCAACTGTCCTATGACAACAAGCGAGGACCTAAGGTATATTTGCATGGTCAATGCACGCCGCCCACCAACTTTCCAAACGTAGCAGCTAGAAACCAGCCCAAACCAGTCACCAGCCGACCCAGAAATGCCCCTCTCTTGGTAGCACGTGTTCTTTTGGTTTTTACTTTCAGACATTTCCCCATGGTTTCAATGAAGAATGGTTTTTGTTATGAAAAGCTTTGATTTTCGGTTATTCCAGAAAAAAAAGAGATGGGAAGAGCGTCCTGCTTTTATGATTTTCATTTTCTCCTTCAGTCAAGGAGTGCATGTCCTCAGAACACACACGCTCACACAAAGACAGTTTGCAAGCTCATTCCTTTGTGGAGATCCGGTAGTGTGGGACTCAGACTTCCTCCCGTTCCGTAGCACTTCCCTAGTTCTCAGCAGTTTTTTTATTTTTTATTTTTCGTTGAGGGGAAACGCTCCCCTCTCCCCCCTTCACCTGTTTTTAGTTACTGGTTGCATTGACCTTCTTCTTCCCCCCCTACCTAACACATGCACGTTCTTCTTTGGAGCCTTGATAATCCTCAGTTTGCATGCAAACAAATGCAAAAGTCTTTTTTTCCCCCCCTTCAAGCTTTTTCTTTTTTTAGTTCAGCCGGTTCCCCTGGATCGCTTTTCCTTTTTAATCTCTGTGTCTCGTTTTCAAACTTAATCGACCAAGCTCGAAACCAAGCAGGTAAAGAGGCAGCATGGCGTCCGGGGTAGGGAGAAGTAGCTGGCTTGACCTTTCTTATGCCCCAATCACAGGCAGAGAAAGTCCTCCAGTTCAGCCAGGAGACTAACTTAACTGCCCTGCTGCTGGAGGCTAAAGAGCTGGAGGCCCGAGTCATCATCCTGTCTGCCAGGTGAGCTTCCGATCTTTGTTGTATTCCAAACCGTGTAACTTCTGTGAAACACTCATTCATGAGCAAAGTACAGATACTGTTTTAGCTTGGCACTGATTTATAAGGAGTGGACCCACAGAATATGTGAATGCTTGCTGGATGATCAGGCTGCAGAAACAGCAGTCCTAAATCATGTAATGTCTTAAAGGGGCCATACCGTGAAAAAACTACTGCGCATTTAAGTCTATAAAGGGGTATTTTGATCCGTTCTCACATTTCTGAGTAATCCTCTGAAATCAGCTAAAAACTTTCATTTTAGATGCAGAATACCGTATATCAGGGGTGTCAAACGCAATCGCACAAGGGGCCAAAATCCAAAACACTCCGAAACTACATTTTTGAAACTTTCAAAACGTAACTTTTTAACATAATTATGAACTAAATATACAGCTTTCATTCATTCATTTTCTTGACCGCTTCTTCCCTTTCGGGGTCGCGGGGGTGCCGGAGCCTATCCCGGCTACTGATGGGCGAAGGCGGGGTATACCCTGGACAGGTCGCCAGTCTGTCGCAGGGCCTCAATCACACACACATTCACTCTCACATTCACACCTAGGGACAATTTAGAGTCGCCAATCAACCTATGAAGCATGTTTTTGGACGGTGGGAGGAAGCCGGAGTCCCCGGTGAAAACCCACGCATGCACGGGGAGAACATGCAAACTCCACACAGAAAGGTCCCAGCCGGGATTCGAACCGGGGCCTTCTCGCTGTGAGGCAAGAGCGCTAACCACCTGCGCCACCGTGCAGCCCAATATACAGCTTTACCTGTGATAATGTTAGTGTGAATGCTGTAAGCTGAATTTGGCCGCTGATGATGTTAGTGCTGATAGTTGAAGATGCTGAAATTGATAGTTAAAGACACTGAAGCTGATAGCCAGCTAAAATATTAGCTATATGCCAAATTAGCCTAAGAAACTAAGAAAAAAAAGACTTAGGTTGGCCAAAAGAGCTAGCATGTAGCTGAAAAAATAGTTACATTTCAAAATAGCCTTAAAAAATGAAAAAAGCCTATATTAGCCAAAACAGCTAGCGTGTAGCATGTACTACAAAACAATGCATTGTGGGAAACAATGTCCTGAGAGTTTATGTAGTTCCACGTGATGCTGATCAGAAATTACTGGCGCTAAATGAAGGAAATCTGTTTATTTTGTAACTCTTTCTGGAAAATAGTGTATCACTGATGTAAAATAAACAAGATTTCAAATCATCTGTAATTATGTGTGTTATTGTTGCCTTCAAAAGTTAACTTTAATTTCAATTTTATTTATTTCTTTGGGACAATGGACATTAAATCAACCCAGCGGCTATTTTTATATCTGTTGTCCCGGACAGATGTTAAAAATTATTATAAAAGCATAATAGTAAACTTCATACCAAGTAGGAGAGGGAAATACAAATTTAGCGGATTATTAAGGACAACTCCAACTACCTTGTTCAGTCCTGCTGTTCAGCTTTATTTCAGGGCCTTTCCCCGCCACTGCCTGCAGCCGCCTGGTCTCAGCGATGATCCAGGCGAGGCGCAAGTGATCTCAAACACACTTACTGTAAGCAAAGGAATGGTGGGAAGTTAGAGGAGACTAACTTCCACTCCAATAGTGCCGACAACCCAGATGAGAATTTTTGATGAACTGCTGCAACGCAGCAAAAAATGTTTTAAAAAACAAAGAAGACTTTTTGAAATTTTTTTCTAAAAACTGCAAAACCCTAAATGAAAGACCACTGGGGACGATTTTACAATAGAACAAAACATAGTTGGAGTGAGACTTTAGAGATCACTGAGCATGCAGCTGTCGAATCCTGCTGCTTCAAGTGATTCATGTTTATTATTAGCTTTAGTCACCAGTTTTTGTATTTATCTGTCACACTTTAAAAGTTGGACGAGGCTAAAGTAGGATTTTTTAGCTTCTATTTTGACAGTTATGGATTAAGCAAAAAATTTAAATCACATTTTAATGGTTCGCTATGGAAGCCAAAAACAGCCTGCCCTACTTTATTATTTTATTTTTTTGTTTGTTTTCTTGTTATAACGAGATAATCAATAATGAAGAATGAAGCGACCCCTCTCCCTTTCCCGTAAGAAGATGCAGAGACTTTACCTGTCTTAAGTCTCTTCAGTGTGTGGTTAACAACAAAAGTTGTTTTTAGGTCTTTATTTTATTTATTAGTGGGTCTGAGCTCTTTGAACTTATTAATTCCGTTTCATGCACCAGCCTCCTCTCTTTATTTCCCCCAAGCCCCCAAACAAACAGATTGATTGACAGAATCCGGAATGCCGAGTGTTTCAGCATGGTGCGTTCACTGACCTCCAGAAAGCAGCAGCAAAATAAAGCAGTTTATCAGAGAAAATGTTGGACACTGGAACTGATCCATATATAATCAATTGATTAAACAGTGTCGACATTATTTCTGAAAAAAAAAAGCTTTGTTTTGCTGTGGATTGTATAGAAATAACTAAATCATAGTAGCGGATTGAATTGGGCCGAGTGGCTGTTTTGATCCGTCAATGTCCGGAGTTCAGTGAATGCACCATTCGCAGAGTCTAGACAGCCCTGAAATCTGTCAATCAACCTGTTTGTTCAGAGGTTTTAGGGAAATAAAGGGAGGATGGATGGTGCATGAGACGGGATGAAGACATTTGAAGAGTGTAGATCCACTCATAAATAAAAAAACAGACTAAAAATAAGTTTTGTGGAGTGTTCTTCTGCTGTTTTTGTTGTTGTAACCACTAAAACTTAAAACAGGTAGTCTTGAGAAAATGAACCTCGTTTTCTCATGACAACGAGTTATTATCTCGTTTTCTTGAAAAAACGATCCAAAAAAAAAAAAAAAAAGAGTAGGGCAGACCGTTTTCTACTTCCATAGTTCCTACATGAAATCTAGTGTATACATAAAGTTTATAGCAGCTGCAGATATTTTACAGAGGATGAAGTCTAACTTTACTCTCAAAAGTTAAGGGAAACTGGAAACTAAAAAAAAGAAAATCTAACGCTTACTTCAGTCTCGTACGGGCCGGGTCCATGAAAACAATGTCTGACATTAACACTGATCTAATGAATCTCTACTAATAGTATTGATCCTTTAACACTCATCTACTCAATGTAAAATGAGTTAAAGCACAAAGTTTTTTCAGAACTTGACCTGATTTTTAGCCTACTGGTAAATGTCTGTCATCACTGTGGGAACGAGTGCAGCACTGACAAACTGCTTGTTTCCCCAGCGAGGAGGACGCAGCTGCGGTGTACAAGGCCGCCCGCTTCCTCAACATGACGGGCTCAGGCTACGTGTGGCTGGTGGGGGAGCGGGAGATGTCGGGTAAAGCCCTGACCGAGGCTCCGGACGGTACGTTCATCCGGCAGGGACCAACGCTGACCGGGGGACAGCAGAGCCCTGGGGGTTGAGAATGACACCACGGTGGTGTTGCTGATGGTTCTCCTGCTCAGGGTTCAGTGTTAAAACGTGCCGTGTCTTTGTGTTGAAGTCCTGCTCATCTGTGTTTCTACTGCATTGTTAAGAGACAGTTGTGCAGCAGACTGACTAAAGGGTAAGCTGCACTCGTTCTTGTCTTCATGTGTTTGTGCAAACCACACTTCCCAAAGAACCCAACATGTCTGCTTCCCACACACACTGAGCGCTCCATCATATCATCATCCAACACATCTTTGGGCTCAAATACATCTACTGAACCACAACTACAAATATTTCAGTGAAGAGATAGTATTCCAACTCAGTTTATGATCAGTTTTCTTGGCTTCAGTCGTCCTTTGTGGGCTGGACTTAAAGCTCCAGCTGGTTAGCTTGCTTATCTTAAGCTACGCTTTGAAATTTATTTTTCCTTTTTGAACATATTGAATAGATAGATACTTCATTACAGACTCAAGGACCGTTTGCCCCAAGGAACACAACAGACAATAGACTTAAAGGGTAACCAAACAGGGAAGTTGGAGGCTGACTCCGCCCACAGCCGAAATGTGAAAATCCAGTCAGATTGGTGGAGCTTAGGAACAAGACTGTTATCATTACTGGATAATGACGTCAGACTTCTGAAACTTACATGGTTTGACCAATCACAAAATTCAACCTGATTCAACCGGTAGGGGGCAGCACACAGACGGTTTTTGACTTTATTTATTAAAATTTAAACAAGTTTATTTTATTTATCAAAAATTTGGCAATGACCAACAGACAGGACCTTTAAAGTGCCATTTATAGAGGTCAACAGCCAAAAAAAGTTGATTTAGTGTTTGGTTACCCTTTAAGAAAACACTCTTGGTAATACAAGTATAAAAAGCAATAAAAAAATGATGTCAACTTAAAAAACTAAAACAATTCCAGACTTTAGAAAAAATCCAAAACTTAAAAGTTTGCCTCTAAAATTTGGGATTGGTATCTAAAAGTGCTGTATCACACACTGGTGAGAGTTAAAATAATTTTGTTATTTGATGCGTTAAGATGATAAATAAAACCATAGATAAAACGTCTTAGCAAAGTTTTAAGAATATTAACTCTTGCACCAACGAAGTGCTTGTGCTGCACCACCATGGCTGTTTTAATGAAAGGCAGGGGTGTCAAACTCAATCACACAGGGGAAAAAAATCCAAAACATACTTTAGATCACAGGGCGAACAAGATAAACATTTATAGAACACTCTAAAACTACATTTTTAAACTTTAAAGCAATACATTCTTAACATAACAATGAATACAAGTGGGCAGCAATATTATTCGAGAATAAATCAACTTAAACCTTAAATAACTTTCAATGTTTTACTCTTCATAAAAATATATTTTGTCAAAATTATACAAGTTAGAAACAAGAGATAACATTGGACCATTAATAACAATAACATAAAATGATCTGGAGGGCCGGATAGAATTACCTGGAGGGCCGAATGCGGCCCCCGGGCCTTGTCTTTGACACATGTGTCTTAGGGCATCATTATAGGCAACCTGGAGCCTCCTCAAGCTGGATGGCCTGTAGTTGGTCCAGTATACAATGGTGTGCAGTAAGTTTTGAAAAGATTCTCTTAACATGAATTAAACCTGCTTATTTGCCTGAGCATATAAAACATAGCGTCGTCTGTGGAGATCATCATCTGTAAATGTATCTTCGATATGTTCAAGATATTTTACTTTGTGACAGACATCAAGTTCACAATCTGAGTGTTTAAAAAAAGGAAACTTCAAAGTCACATCTTCCTTTGTATGACGAATCAACACATCACTTTTACTGGAATCGTATAAAATACCATTTTTAAAACCAAATTCTGAACAAATATTTAAAATATTGATCTGCTGCTTGACGGTCTGCAATCAGCTTGCTCTAAAGAGAGTCAAAAGAAGATGACATTTGCTGCAGATCTTCTCAGAAGTCTGCATTTTGCTACATGTTTTAAAAAGTAAAAAAAAATGATGGACAGGGGATGCAATCACACATTTTACTTTGAGTCTTTTCATTGAAAAGCTTCTGAAAACAGTTTTGACCAGGATGGATTAGGATACTGTTGAGTCAGATGTTGCCTCTGAGCCGGAGCGGCAGGACGTCTTTGCTCAGGTGGGGGATTGTCTTTGCTGTCTCAGGGCTGATCGGCCTCCAGCTCATCAACGGGAAGAACGAGTCGGCTCACATCAACGACGCGGTGGCCGTGGTGGCCCAGTCCATCCAAGAGCTCTTTGAGAAGGAGAACATCACGGAACCCCCCCGAGGATGCGTGGGAAACACCAACATCTGGAAGACAGGGCCCCTCTTCAAGCGGTGAGGCAAACACTTCCCCTTTGAACAAGAAAACAAGAAGTCACATGATCTCAATTACATTTGAAAATAGGGCTGCCACGATTAGTTGACTATTAAAATAGTCGCCAACTAATTTAATGGTCAATTTTTCTTTACTATTTTGGAGTTAATGTAATATTTCAGCTGCATGCTAGCTATTTTGGCTAATTTAGGCTTTTTTTGTTTTTTAGGCTGTTTTGGAGTTTAGCTAATGTTTCAGCTACATGCCAGCTTTGGTAGCTAACTTAGGCTTTTTTTCATTTTTTTTCGGCTAATTTGGAATTTTACTAATATTTTAGCTGGCTATCAGCTTCAGCGTTTTCATCTATCAGCTTCAGCGTTTTTAGCTATCATTTTCAGCTATAAGCCCTACCATCTTCAGCAGCCAAATTCAGCTTACAGCATTCACACTAGCATTATTGCAGGTAATGCTACATATCTAGTTTTTAGTTAGTTTAAAGCTAAAGATGGTTAATATTTGTTCTTTACATCTAGTTTGCTCATGACCCGATTAGTTGACTAATCACAAAAAGTAATCAGTGATTAGTCAACCATTAAAATAATCGTTTGTGGCAGCACTACTTGAAAATAATTGCGCTCCTATTCATTTGATGGAGATACATTCATTTTATTCAGTTTTTTATCATTTGGCTGCACTTCATTCACAGTCCTGTTTAGACCAGAACGTCTGGAAACAAAGAGATGCTTAGATTTTATTTAGGAAAAAAATAACTCACATTTTAATGTTTATGTGTTTTATAGATTTATGTGCAATGAATTGTGCATTTGGCAATCATATTGTTTAATTTTTTTTGACAGATTTTTTGGAGCATTTTTTTTAGCATGAACATCTTACAACTTTAGATTAGCTGCTGAAAAACAGGCTTTTTTGTTGTTTTGCAGTTACGTTTTTGAGTTTGTTTGTTTTTCTTTACCAAATAATTTTGTCTAAAACCATTTTTGCTGATTTCAGGTGACTACATTTTGCTTCTTTAAGACCAACTGTCATGACATTTTTATTTTTGGTGTTTTTAAGATGTAATTGTGGCATTTCTTCTCATGGTGGAGAACATATCTAAAGACAATGAAGCTCAAAGTTGCATTTTTCCTGGAGCAGATAAAAAATGAAGTTGGAAAAGCATGTAGTCGTGGTGTAGAAAAAAACCTGGCCACAAGCTCACTTCTTGTGCATCCACTTGCAGACAAAAAGATCCATGAATGTCTTTGTTTTCCTCATCTGAGCTGGAATCTGGATCAAACCTGTTTAAGTGGATAACTTTAATCTTGCTTGCAATTTTTGTTCATTCATTCATTCGTTGTCCTGACCGCTTTGTCGTGGGGGTGCCGGAGCCTAACCGGGCTGCTGATGGGCGAAGGCGGGGTTCACCCTGGACAGGTCGCCAGTCTGTCTCAGGGCCTCAATCACACACCCATTCACTCACACATTCACACCTAGGGGCAATTTAGAGTCACCAATTAACCTATGAAGCATGTTTTTGGACGGTGGGAGGAAGCCGGAGTCCCCGGTGAAAACCCACGCATGCACGGGGAGAACATGCAAACTCCACACAGAAAGGTCCCAGCCGGGAGTCGAACCGGGGCCTTCTCGCTGTGAGGCGAGAGCGCTAACCACTGCGCCACCGTGCAGCCCTGCAATTTTTGTTGCACCACTAATGTTATTTTGGGGTTGTGTGGCTCTGTAAGCTAGCGGAACAGCATGCACACAGATGGACGATGGGAAGTGTGGACAGGCTTACTCTGCGCTCACAGTCCTGCCACAATCCAATTTTTTTGGAGGATTTTGGCTATAAATGTCACAACCATAATTAAAAGACCATGAATAAAATAGATCAAAAGATGATCAAAACGGGACTGTTTTAAAAAATATCAATGCTTTCATTTAAGTAAATCTCTTGACTGCTCGTCCTGTAACTTTATTAGCATTAATATAAAATTCAGCGGGTAAGTTGAAATGACTCAACATGTCTGTTTCTACAGAAATGTGTTTGCAGATTCTAGTCTTGTTTTGGCTCAATTCCAAAGTGTCACTGAAGTACAAACACTCAGCAGATCCACTCACTAGTCACTTCAGTTCAGCATCAAAAGGGATTTCCAGCCAGTTAGACAGTAGTAAACCATCATGTGCAGTCAGTCACAGCGTAACAGACAGACCGCTCAGAGAGCCAGTGCTCCCCTGATAGAGAGGACATGAATCCAAACAGACCCATCCATCTCTGTCTGCAGGGTTCTGATGTCGTCCAAGTATCCAGAGGGCCTCACAGGACGCGTGGAGTTCAACGACGACGGGGACAGGAAGTACGCGCACTACAGCATCCTCAACTATCAGAAGAGTCGTCTCGTTCAAGTTGGCATCTACAACGGCACACAGGTGAATTTCTTTCAGGAATTCAGGTGCATTCAGGGACCGTTTTTCACATTCAGGGAGCATCCACAAATGCAAGTTATGCTGCACTCACGAAAGTAAAAAAATACCTAAGAGTTTGAGGTGACGCACGTCTGTTACTGTTTGTCAGCAGAGAAAAGCAAATCATGATAGATTTGACATGATACAATGGCGAACAGACTGAAGGATCCCAGGGAGCCACCGGTGGACAGGGGGCCAAAATCCAAAACACACCTTAGGTTGTGGGCCAAACAGGAATAACATTTATTGAACACTCTAAAACTACATTTGAAGATGCTAGTGCTGATAGCTGAAGATGCTGACATTGATTACTAAAAAAGCTGAAGCTGATAGCCAGCTAAAATATTAGCTAAATGATAAATTAGCCTAAAAAAATAAAAACTTCGGTTAGCCAAAACAGCTAGCATGTAGCTGAAAAAAATAGCTAAACTTAAAAATAGCCTAAAAAAAGTGAAAAAAGCCTAAATTAGCCAAAACAGCTAGCATTTAGCTGAAATATTAGCTAAACTCTAAAATGGACTAAAAACAAGAAAAAAAGCCTAAATTAGCCAAAACAGCTAGCATGTAGCTGAAATATTTGCTGAACTAAAATAGCCTAAAAAATCTTAGTAAATGCCAAAATAGTCCAAAAAGCTAACAGAATGCCAATTTTTAAAACACTAAAACGTTTTAACTTAATAATGAATAATAAACAGGCAGGAATATTTTTCCAGAATAAATCAACTTAAACCTTAAATAACTTTCAATACTTAAAAATGTATTTTGTCAAAATTATACAAATTAGAAATGAGCACAAGATAACATCAGGCCATTAATAACAATAAAATAAGATGATCTAGAGGGCCGGATCCGGCCCCCGGGCCTTGACTTTGACACATGTGATATTAGATATAAACTCCTGACAGAAACCAAAACAGACCACCTGGATGAAAAGACAATGGGTTCAGACATATTTGAAGCAAAATTACCACAAGAAAAGAACCAAAGACACTTTAATAACTTTCAACTCTATTGCTGTCTCTTTCAGCAAATTCGTCTCTCTGATTGTTTTATTATTGTAACATATTTCTTTAGTGGCTAAATTTAATACAGACTCAGACATGAGCCTGAAAAATTGTTTCATTTTGTATCCAGGACAAAATCTTTCACAAAGTGACCTCATTTAGATGAATAGCCACACAAAAAAAATCCATCATCATGTTTCTCATCCTAATTATGCTGTCTTAAATTTAAACATAGACGGCTTTTATGATTAAAACAGTCTTTTTAGAAGATCAGCTGCTAGCTTTGTTTCTTTAACAGCCTAATTTAAAAAGTAAAGTCTTCAAACTATGACAGGATCAAGTGGATGAAAGAAAAATCCACTTAAAACTCTGATGAATCTAACGATTGACCTTCTGCTTCCTGGTGTGAGGGAGGATTTATTGATGTCTACTTTAATTCCAGCTCCTGATAACTCTTTTTATACCACGATGAACTCTGGAAATACAGTGGGGGGAATAAGTATTGATTTCTTGCTGATTTTGCAGATTTACTGCTTGAAAAATAAATGGACAGCAATCCTAATGGTAAGTTCATTTGAACAGTGAGATAGAAGATCTAGAAAATCTAGAAATTCAAATTTCTAAAAAAATTTAAATACATTTATTTTGTTTAATTGAGGAAAATTAGTATTTGATCCCCTAGATTCTCCACCAGGAAATATTATTCTCCCTTTCTCCACAAGGAAACAGTTTGCTCCCTTTCTCTACCAGAATATAGTCTATTCCCTTTCTCCAATAAAATATAGTCGGCTCCTCACTCCACCAGGACATAGTCTGCTCCCCCATTTCACCAGACATTGTCTGCTCCCCCATTTCACCAGGAAATAGTCTTCTCCCTTTCTCCACCAGGAAATAGCTTGCCAACCTTTCTCCATCATAAAATAGTCTACCCCTTTCTCTTGATATCCCCCGTCTGCTTGTGCCAAATCTCTGATACGTTCAGGATCCATTTCAACATGTCGAGTAGGTTCCTCGCCAGTTTATTCACGAAGTTTGAACGTTAAATTAAACAAGTGTTTCTTGGCCTTCGCCAAACTGGCTCACAGACAGCCGGCGTCTGCACAACTTTGCACGAGCCGGGTGGGGCTCTTGAAGCTAGCTGATCATGCTAGCTTCACGTAAAAAGTGTTTTTTCTTAGCCTTGGGGCGGAACAGACTCTTCCTGAAGAGGCGGTTCTCAACTTGTGATGTAACCATGTGAGAACCCGCTTGTTTTCGTGGGTATGGGAGAGGCTGCTGTTGAGAGATCAGGTTTTTAGAGGATTACTCAGAAATGCATGACTGTATCAAAATACCGCTTTAGGGCTCTTTATAGTGAAGATTGAACAGGATAATACACTTAAAAGCTCAAAAAGTTGTTTTTTCATTAGATGGCCTCGTTTAGTCTCTCCAGTAAGATATTTGTTTCATATAAATTAGTTAAAGTGTATTTCTTGATTTTCTTTGTGATTTTCTAAACCATTGTTTAAATAAACCTAGCATTAAGTTGACAGGCTGTCAACTTCTTTTTATTTGGGCAAACCTATACCCATACCTATACAATACAAATACTGATTTCACCACTGTATAAGATATGAGGATGGTATTATTCCACTACTTTCCTTTCAAAGCACAATAAAAGCTCTCATGTAGAATTCCCAGATAATTTTAATCCATTTTCTGTGCTGAATGTTCATGGAGGTCAGCACGATGTTGTTCGTTCACCGACTTACAGGGATTGTCTGTCAGAAGATGCAGGATGAATGTGCTCTGAGGACATCAGCTCTGCAGCTCCCTGTGGAAATGATAAGTTATTCATTCCTGAGGTCCAGCGTGTTTGATTCCACAGCTGGATAAACTGCTGAGGTGTCTCCCCGTGAACCTGACTCATTAGCCATGCTCACCCGCAGTGTTTCCTAAACAGCAGGCCTTCTGTCAGCACTCACCTGTAATCCCACTCCCCTGTAGGTGGTGATGAACAATCAGCGGAAGATAATCTGGCCTGGAGGAGAGACGGAGAAACCGCAGGGCTTCCAGATGTCCACTCGGCTAAAGGTGGGGTCCTTTGCTGCGCTGCTGCAGCGTGACAGTGGTGTCCACACAGGCACGGCGTGGGCCTGGGCTGATGTGCCGCTGCCGGACAGCTCTCGGGGATGTGTGAGGCACCGCGGAGTGAGGCTGATCCTCCGCTGACGTATCTGTTCTGACTTTTATCCCTTCATGCCGTCTCAGAGAATCCTCATGGTGACCTCGCCAGTAACTCATCTGTCACTCTCTGTTTTCCCGTGTCTGCTCCCTGCTGAGCGTCTCCCAGTGTTTCTCCTGCTCTTGTCTTGCTAAGAACCCAGCTCTGACCGTCAGATCTACAGCTCAGTGTCCTGTCTGCTGCAGATAGTGACCATACACCAGGAGCCTTTTGTGTACGTGAAACCCACCATGCTGGATGGGACCTGCAAGGAGGAAATGACCCTGAACGGAGTCCTAATAAAAAAGGTCATCTGCACCGGGCCCAATGAGACCATCCCAGGTAAGACTGAGACCCTTTGACACCTGTGCTTTGGTCCGGCAGGAGGACTGTGTGCTTGTGCTGCTTTTGGTGCCACAGACACTTGACTGTCAATACATCATTGTTGGTTTTCCTTCAGGGCGCCCCACCGTGCCCCAGTGTTGTTATGGATTCTGTATTGATCTCCTGATCAAGTTGGCCATGACCATGAACTTCACCTATGAGGTGCATCTGGTGGCCGATGGAAAGTTTGGAACTCAAGAACGGGTAAGTTTTACTTCAAATCCTTTTACTGAATGAAGGATGTTTAATGTGCTGACAAAGACAAATCTGCTTCTGGTTTGACTTTACACCAGTGGTCCCCTACCCGCAGGCTGTGTACCAGTACTGGTCAGTGTGTTTCAGTGTGAGGCAATGATGGAGGACTAAACTGTCAAAGCTGAAGTCCATCTCCATTCACTCTTCACAGATGGACACAAGAAATAATTTGGAACAAAGTAGCTTCAAACCATCACACTCCCACCTCCATGCTTGGCAGCTGTTCTTGTTCTGATAGTCTTGGATGTTTGAGCCCAGATGTTAGGCAAGCCTAACCTTTCAGGAAGTTTAAGCTGTCCCAAAGTTGTCTTTTTTCTAAATGTTTAGAAGTTATCCAGAAGTTTGAGTCTTTGAGTTCCTTTAGCTCAACATGTCTTTCCTCTTGGACTCTTGATACATTTTTGTCCACAAGTCACTTTTCGTCTGTTTAACCAGGAAGTTAGTGAGTTATTTTATTTAATTTTTTTGGTATCTGGCACGTCTGCACAGTTTTTCTGCGATTGGTTAAATGTTCCTTCATAAACTTTCATCAATAAGAAAAATTCAAATGAACTTTTTAATCTGAAGGTCTTTAGGGGGAAATTTCACCTCATACACTTTTTGTGTATTGTATTTTCTGCAGTATGAGGTGCACCAGGTCAAAAGGCGCACCGTCAATGAAACTTATGTCATAAATAAGGCGTACCATCCTAAAGACGCATCTGTGGAGCTAAATTGGGGCTAATATTATTTGAAACCCAAATAAAACAAATTGAAAAAAAATGGTGTTTGGCCAAAAAAGTAAGTAAAATGTCAGAAACTTTGTACTATTCTTAAATAAACATATTATTTTCAGCTTCAAATGTTCTGTTTATAAAGTTTTAAAATGAAATTTTTCCATTTAAAAACTTTTTTTCTCAGTTTCAAGTCTTTTTTTCATTTTTATATCTTTTTTGCGTTTTGAATCTGAAAATTTCAGTTTCAAAACTTTTGGGCCATTGTGGCGCGTTTGGGTGGGGTAACACGAAGGACCAATCAAAATTGACGGGTAGTAACCTCTGTCCTGGTGTTTTCCCTTATGTGGATAAGGACGTTTTCGATGCCTGTATATAACAATAAAATGGCAGTTTGAACGGGCTAGAACAGTGTTTTTGACGCGCAGTTTGTACGAGATAAAACTCTGCTTTTTACACCCGTATTGAGACAACTTCAGACTATGTTAGTACAGACAATCTGTAATTATCACAGTTCTCAGAGTCAGTAAATGCACCGGGACGGAAGTTACCACCCTCATCGATTTTGATTGGTCCTTCATGTTTGCCCAGCACCAACACACCACAACAGGGCCAATAGTTTCGAAACTGAAAATTTCTATTTCAAAAACGACAAAAAAAGATTTGAAACTGAAATTTAAGTTTTGAAACTTATGAAACAGAACATTTTAAGCTGAAAATAATTACATTTCTTTTAGAAAAGCAAAAAGTTTCTGACATTTTAATTTTTTTGGGCAAATACCAATGTTTTTTTTTTTTTTATTTGGTTTTCAAATAATATTGGCCTCAAATTAGCTCAATACACATTCGGCTAAACAAGAGTCAGAGATAAGTCTGTCAGTTAGAGTTTATTAATTACGTTCATAGTAACTCTAGAACGGGTTTCTCAGGCGCTACTCAATAGCCACGTTAGCCATATTCTCCAAACCTGTAATTTCCATCTTGTTTATAACGTAAAAAAAGGAGTAATACTCCTAAAATAAACATTACTACAACTATGCTAACTCCCAACCTTGCTGTTAACACATTAAAATAAAAACGCAGTCTGAGATCCTACACTTTAGCTGCATTAGCATATTCACAATAACACCCAATCTTGTTTGCAATTCATGAAAATGAACAGACATTTAAACAAAGCACCATAGACCTCTCTAAATCACTTAAACATTAGTAAGCACAACAAGAGTTTTTTTTTAATCCATTAATATGGCACTCTGTTTTTTTTAATAAACAAAGGCTTTAAAGTGCACCCTTTAAAGCCTTTGCTTTACGGTTCATCCTAAGGTAGTATTCAGGTTCGAAGTTGAAACAGATCTGAGAAAATACACAACGGAACCACTGTCAGAATAATCATTTCCATCTATAAATGAACAATATGTTTTAAAAATTCTCTGCAGACACAGTTTGGATTATCCCCATCCCGAGTGGTTTGTTCGGGGAAGCGGAGAACTTGCAGCAGCACACATTTTAGCCAAGATGTTTTGTCGTACAGACGTGTTCCTTGTCCTTACACTCACAGCTGAGCTGCTGTGTTGTGTTATACTTATCTTCATGTTAGATTAGGGAAGCCCTGTCACCATGTGTTTGTGCATGTGAGCAGAGGGATCAGAGAAAGATGTGCATGCCTTGCTGTTAAATGCAAACGCTGCTAACGCTGGATAATGGATGCATGGCTGATCCCTGACTTCCCAACCCTCTTTGACACCAGCTTGTGTCTTTATTGGTTGTGCAGTTTGGGGTTGGCTGCACACTGAGCACAGTCTCTGAAATAAGCCTTAGCATCACAGTGCTCCATGCAGAATCACAAATTCCTCTCAGGCAGAAGTCATGAAACGCTGCATGTTACATGACATCTAGTGTTCTGCAGCTCAGAGCTCCCACTTGGTGTGAGTTAGTGGAATTCTCCGTATGCATGAAGGAATGTTCCATTTGCCAGAAACTCTTCAGACTCAACACAGTTAACTTTATTGAGAAAAAAGATTTCTCACTCTTGATGCCCTCCATTAAACAGATAAACCTGTTCACCCATATCCACGCACAAAAGACACTTCTATAGACAAAACAAGCTCATTCACTTTGACTGGAAAGTCAACCATACATGCACATCCACACAGAAAGAAAATCAAATTGTGTAAGTCGTGCCTTTGGTTCAGATCGTTGTGTGTGTAGCTGTGTCTTTCTTAGCTTTTGTATTAATAAGCCATGTTTTATCACATTTATGAAATGATACAGGTTTGTGTTCACCAGTTCTCCAGTCTTTGGGCCCAACACTTGATGTGTTGGGGCAACATCCTAAAACCACTTTAGTGCAGGAACAGAAAGTAATTCAAATTCAGGAAAACAGGCTACATTGAAGTAGCATTAAATGGGAATAACTCCAGAACCATGTTCAGTGTGGGGGCATAGTTCAGCTTTCTTTTTCTTCCGAAACCGTGAAGCACAGGGACCAGCATTCGATTCACACCTTGTACTTGTAACACGTCTCTATTTTCACTCAAACCCCAGATGTCTGCGAACATTCAGTGATGTGGACGCTGACAGAGTAACAGCTGATTCTCACTCTTCTGTTTGAACCTTAGGTGAACAACAGCAACAAGAAAGAGTGGAATGGGATGATGGGAGAGCTCCTGGGGGGCCTGGCTGACATGATTGTGGCCCCGCTGACTATAAACAACGAACGAGCCCAATACATCGAGTTCTCTAAACCCTTTAAATACCAAGGCCTCACCATCCTGGTTAAAAAGGTCAGTTTGTATCCTGAGCCCTAAGATGTGAAGGTCTGAGTACCACTGAGGAAATGAAACAAAATGACAGTTAAAGCATTTGGCAGACATTTTAATCCAAACTGACTCAGAAATTACACTTTTTAGTCATGTGACCTGAGGGAAAAACAGAGGTTCCAGATGGCACCTTACCATTCAAAATATGCTTGCAAATCTTGCAAGTGACCTTGTTTATTTGTTATAATCCACAAACTACTTTTGTGTGGATTTACTTTTAAAAAGGTTTAGTGGAATAGACCCATTCCACTGATAATCATGTTTTTTGGTGTTTTTAACATGTTCTTGTGGCCTTCTGCAGATGATGGAGGAAATATATATGTGTATATATATATTCTGAACTGATTCAGAACAATTTGAATAATAAATACTATAAATATATATATATCTTACATTTTTGGTACAAGTGGTATAAGTATAATGGTATGGTGGGCCCCATGTGGGTTTGCCCGTGGGTTCCATGGTGGCCCCATCTATGTTTGTCCACACCGGCTTGAGTGGGCACTCAGTAGTCTGGCTCGTGGGCCGTGGAGCTCACGAACTCGCTATGCTGTCCACCAGGCAACTTGTTAGCATGCTACGCTTTCCACCGGGCGGCTAGTAAGAATAGGGACCCAGACAACTGAGTCTCCACCTAAGCTTTAAGCTTTCTTTATATTCCGTGATTGAGATTTTATTAAATTAAAGAGATAATATGGCATTTATTTGTAATTTTTGGACAAAAGTGATCTTTAATTTTAATAAATAAGGCAGAGATCCAACTTCAATCTTGCCGCTGTAATGCGGCAGCGAACCATCTTTGGAGGGCTGGGGGAGAGGGGCCGGGGCGAAACAGAGCTGTCTGCTACGAGAAATCCAAAGAGGAAACCGACCATTATTCTGTTTTGGGATGGGGACCAACATGAATTTTCCACAATAACAAGCACTGGAGTTGTCTAAAAATTGCGGAAACTCCACAGTTCACGTGGAGTTTCGCCCACCGACGTCGCGTGAGGCAAGCAGTTCAGCGTGGACAGACACGCCCCCACCTGTGTAGGTTAGAGCCAAGCCGACTTGAAATCCAGCTGGATCAACCCTCTCTCCCAAAAAATCTCAAGCACAATCCCAAAAATCCCAAACACAATAAAGAAAATGTATGAGAAAAAAAAGAAAAATACCCCAAAAAAAGAATTCCAGGAAAAATGTCAAATGAGCAGGAGAGCTCTCAGGAGAGACATTCTTATTTTTTGGACTGCCTGGAAACTGAAGCCACATAAGAAAGATCATCATGGAGCTGTGAGCTTATGCTTATTAAAATGAATCCAAACAAGCAAGTAGGTAGTCTTTCAAAATGAAAATACAAAGGTAAATTAAAAAAAGCTGAATTTTAGATCCAAGGTTCCAGTGGGTTAAAAATAAACTTTCTAAATGTACAATTTGGGGTTTGATTTTATCTTATGATTATTTGCAGATAATAAATGGCTGGCAAATACTGTAACTTAAAAAAAATTATTGGTACTCATTTTTTCCAGATTTGTGATTAATTAGTTATTTTTTTTAATTGATTCCCAGCCCTTATATATATATATATGCTTAAAATTTGTATTTCTGAGTATTTCTTTATTCAAATTGTTCAATATAAGGATCAAACAGACTATTGCTTGTTGTAGTGAAGCATTAAACAAAAATATTTTATTCTGATGTCTTTTTAAACTGCAAAATTACTATCAAGCCTGTTTGAACACCCAGTCAACACTCAAACAATCTGACTATTGTAAGAATGTTAAGACAGGCTTTCTTGTGTGATTGTCTCCTAAGGTGAAGTTTCCCAGTAACCCACAGTGATGTGTGTGTTTGCAGGAAATTCCGCGCAGTACTCTGGACTCGTTCATGCAGCCGTTCCAGAGCACGCTGTGGCTGCTGGTGGGTCTTTCGGTACATGTGGTGGCGGTGATGCTTTACCTTCTAGACCGGTTCAGGTACAAGGAGGACTTGTTTGTGTGTGAATGCGTGTCCATGTCTGTGTATAGATGCATATTCACCTCTGGATCAGCGTGTGTGTGTCCGTGCACTCCTGAGCGCTGCAGATCTTCCCTGGTGTGGAGGACATGGACGGTAGAGGTGAAGATTGGCTTCGACCATCCCACCCACCGCTTGCTCTGTCCCTGTGCTTCTGCCTGTTGTCTCTCTCAGGACCTCCTCTGTCTAGATTCACTTGCTCATGTTCAGTTCTGAAGGTTCTGAATCTGCCCAGGGTTTCTCTCTCATTTTATGTTCTGCATCCTCTATGATCTCCCTCCTCCAGTCCGTTTGGAAGATTTAAAGTAAACAGTGAAGAAGAAGAGGAAGACGCCCTCACCTTATCATCCGCCATGTGGTTCTCCTGGGGAGTGTTGCTGAACTCTGGAATTGGAGAAGGTGAGACAAAGGAGGAGGTGATGCTTAGTACTACAGTGTGGCTGAGAATGAAAACCTGCTTCTGCTTGTTCCTTTTTAGCTCCTCATGATTCGTATCCTTCCAGACCATTCAGAGATAAAACTTTTGTTTTAAGAATGACCATTTTTAAACTGGCCTGATAAAAACATGTTGGGATGATTTCCAATGGAAAGGCCCTGAGGACTGATCTTTCCTCACAGGTGCCCCACGCAGCTTCTCAGCCAGAATCCTGGGTATGGTGTGGGCCGGCTTTGCTATGATCATTGTGGCTTCCTACACTGCCAACCTGGCTGCCTTCCTGGTGTTGGACCGGCCTGAGGAGCGCATCACCGGCATCAACGATCCAAGGGTGAGAATTCCAACAGCTTCCCTCTCATGAACGGAAGTGTCCACAATGCGTGTCACCTGCGGCTTGTCCTTTTTGCAGCTGCGGAATCCATCTGACAAATTCATCTATGCTACGGTGAAGCAAAGCTCCGTGGACATCTACTTCCGGCGGCAGGTCGAGCTGAGCACGATGTACCGCCACATGGAGAAGCACAACTACGAAAGTGCCGCCGAGGCCATTCAGGCTGTGCGCGACAAGTGAGTCTCGGCCAGGCCGGGCCGACCGGGGAAGGAGTCGGCCGGCTGAAGCGCATAGGCTAGGGTTAGTCCAATCACGTAAGGGGGAAGGACATGGACCTCAGAGCCAGGTGGAAGTCGTGGGACTTACTGCGACGTTTCCACTGATTCAGGTCCATTCCCTAGCCAGAACAGGTGCTCAGGGACCAGCACCGAGACCAGTGTCAGGTTGAGCTAACACTCAGTACAGGAGCACCTCTTTCAGGTTTTACCCAGGCGAACATCTGTGACATGGACGCAATCCAGGTGGGGGCAGCCTCACCCGACTCGATTTGGGCCACGGCTCAGATTGCCGGTGAACGCTGAGTGAGGGTGGGAGCCGTAAATGTGTATGTAAATCATTGTACTGTTGCACCGTAACCCCCTCCTTCCACTCCTCCTCCTCCTTCCTCCTCGTCCTGCCTCCCTCCCCCTCCTCCCCCCACAGCAAGCTGCATGCTTTCATCTGGGACTCTGCGGTGCTGGAGTTTGAAGCCTCGCAGAAGTGCGACCTGGTAACCACGGGAGAGCTGTTTTTCCGTTCGGGCTTTGGCATAGGCATGCGCAAGGACAGCCCCTGGAAACAGAATGTGTCCCTGGCCATTCTCAGGTCTGTCCCAGCAGAAGCTGCATTTCTCGTATGACTTTGTTTTTTTTTTTTGTCTCTTATCAGTATAATTTCACAGCCATGTTTGGGTCTTTTCCTTTCATTCAGTACATTGCCTTGTGTCACATGTCTGTGTTGTCCTCCCTGTCCTGCACTGTCTGTCTGTCTGTTCAGCTGTTTGATACATGTCTGGGAGCGAGCGGCTCGGGCAACCTATTCGAAAGTTTTCACGTGGCGTCAAATTTTGAGCCCCCCTGGAGGGCAAAAAGCTACACTTACCCCAAGCTTCTAAAGGCGGATATTGCCCCACTTTTTAAAAAAATAACAGCATCAAAGGCACTAACATAATTGTGTATGTGTGGGGGGTTCATGTATTTGTGCATTCACACGAGCTGTCATCCCCAGTGGGAGAGGACAACAGCAGCTGTTAGCAGAAAGCACAAGCAAAACATGCTGCGTTACTTCTTATGCTATCTGACACTTACAGTATATCATGCAACAAAGTTTTTTTTAATGCATTCTGATTTTGCGACACACTAAATATCATTAATGACGCTGTAAAGTATGGTTTTAGCTAAGGTGTTAGCTTAAGCATTAGCCAAAACTTTACATGTTTTTAGTGGGATCTCATTTAAGCCTACCTGATGTTTGTTAATGATAAATTACTGACTTAGATGCTAAATTTCTTCAATATCTCAGAAATTACATTTCCACATTAGCATTAGCAGTTAGCTTTCATCCCATTTTTGAGGACTTTCTTGCTCTTTACCTCATAGATTACTGTATCGTTGACCCATCTTATGGGGTAAAATTTCCGCCAAAACTCTCTCATGAGTAAATATCAACCTCCACGCACTCAAGGAACGTTCCACAGGCGCAGGACAGTCTACACGCTCGCTCCTCTACTCCTGCGCCCGTGAAACCTCCTCTCCTGAAACCTCTCCGCACTCGCATATTCTTACGCTCCTAAAACTAGTTCTGCCCCCTCGTAAAGGACTGTGTGCTCGTGGAGCTTCTCCTGCACGCCTGTGTGAAACCTAACATTGAAGGAAAAAAAAAAGGAAATACCCGCGTATCATTTATTTTTTAAATTAAAACTAAAAATGAAAAGAGGGAAATATAACTGCTTTATTTATCAATTTCTAAACTACTATAGAAAAAAGATAAATTTTGAACAAAAGAAAATGAAGCAAACACATAATGAATGTTTAAACTAATTTTCTATGAGTTTCTCCTAGATAAAAGGGTTACCTGGAAGTAGGGCTGGGTATCGATTCAAATGGAATTTTGTTCTATTCTTTCGATTCTTCAATATAATTCAATTACATTTTGAGTTTACACATTTAGACACATTTGTTTAGAAATACATTAAAAATCTACCATATGATTTGAATATATTTATATTATTAGTAAAATGTATCAGTGAAATAATGAGATTGTTAATATCATCCAGTGTTACATGGATTCTCTAAAGGAGAAGTTCTAACTAAAATGTTCAGATCATTAACATTGGAAACATTGTTCTGCTTCTCCTGAAGGACGTTTCAATTTGGACACTAGGTGGCGATCGTACTATAGCGTTACAACTTATTCTAGATAAGAGAAAAAAAATGATGTTTTAGACCACAAATAGTTACTTTAAAACATATTTCCTGAAAGAGTTTGGAAAATTCACGCCTGTAAGTTTCCAGGCGTGGAGATTGTCCTGCGCCCGTGGAACGTTCCTTGAGCGTGGAGTTTGATATATGCTCATGGGAGACTTTTGGGGGAAAATAACGCCATACATGATGATTAAAAATACAATTGTCTATAAACTTTATCTGGTACGAGCCTTCATCTTGGACTGATGCTTTGCCCTCCAGGTTAGAGCGCATGTCACGTGACTGAAAGCGATGACTTCTTTAAGGCATTTTTTAAACTTGTCTACCTCTTTTCCTATGCCCCCAACCCGTTGCAGTTCTCATGAGAATGGCTTCATGGAAGACCTAGATAAAACCTGGGTGAGATACCAGGAGTGTGACTCGAGGAGCAATGCCCCAGCCACACTCACCTTTGAAAACATGGCAGGTATGGTCTTAATGGTGTAGAGAGAGCCTTAAAAGGGATTGGACAAAAACTGCAGTCGGTAAGGTACTGTAGCTCTTTTTTGTCCAATACCTTTGCAGTCTGGTTGTTTCAGTGTCAGCCCTGGTGCTCAGTGGAAGTGTGCTGTTCTGTGTCATGTGCTGTGACTTTGTGCAGTTGTGGTCTTCTCTTGATATTGTATAGTTCAGCAGCTGTCCTCAGTAGGAGATGCTTAAGGAAGGAGGGGCGACCACTGAGCATGAAATTCAAAGGGTGTATTGATGCTCAGTGGGAGCGGCAGGACGGCAAACGGACTGCTCACACCTCTGTCTTTCTCTGTCTGTTCGTCTGTCTCCTCACAGGAGTCTTCATGCTGGTGGCTGGAGGCATTGCAGCAGGGATCTTCCTCATCTTCATTGAAATCGCCTACAAGAGACACAAAGACGCCCGCAGGAAGCAGATGCAGCTGGCCTTTGCGGCCGTCAATGTCTGGAGGAAGAACTTGCAGGTAGGAATGATCTCTCGATCCTTTCCGCCCATTTGCGCTGCTTCAAGGTGACCCGAGCTTGGGTGCAACACAACCAGCAAAGCCCCCTCCAAGAGTGGTCTGACTAAAGTCAAATTAACTCAAAAGTGCAATTGCTGGTAGGACATGTCGGGCATTGCATCAGGATCATGCCACGCCGTCTTGTAGATCAGTTTTTTAGAGGCCAATGGCGTGTCTCTGTGTGCCTGCAGGAAAGTCACGAGGCCTCTGGAAGTCAAGCGGTGGCTGGGACCCCCTCCTTAGTATGTAGCAGAGATACTTCACCCCCATGTCACCGCTTGCTCTTAGAGTGACAATAGAATAATGAACTAAAACATGGTAGACATCTAAGTTAGAACTGCCTCTGTCCATGGCATGAACTACAGAGCTTCTGCTGTGGCACAGAATGGACAATCTGCAGCAATCGAGGGAGCTGTGAAAGCAGTGGTCATTGTAGAGTTGATGTTTGGTTTGTGCCACATTGATTTCATTTTTTAGCTCTAGCAGCCAAACAATGCCCCCCAGCTAAACATGCAGATGGGGCATCAAGAACAAAATCAATGTCCCGGCACAATCACATGGCAGGGGCCGTCCCCGGACGGTCTGCACGCTGCGGCACGACGGCTAGACGTTTCACCTCCAAAACTTTGAGTCAGTCACATGTGAGAGAGGCTCTGCTTCCATTAATCTGTCGGTAAAGGTCAGTTCACACAAATATAAACAATTTTTTTTTTTATATTTGTGTGAACCATTTGCTTTGATAAAGCATAAGTTCTGCTAAGCCAGTGATGGCATGCCTGCCCGCTCCAGAGCTTTCAGTGAGCCGGATGGTAGCTGGGTAGCTTGCAGTTGCTGGTTCCTGCAGTCAGCGCGTCTGTTTCTGTAAGCCTCGACTTGAGCGTTTGTCCCTGCTGACATGAGCTGGAGGAAGGTACAGTATACACATCACAAGTTCCCGTCAGCAAAACAGTGTCTGCCATCTAACTGACAGCTGTCTGTCCCTGTTGTGATCGTCCTCATATGGATGTGTGTGTTCCAGGCGAATGCATGCAGGGGGCGTCACTGGGAAAGGAGAGGGACACATTAAGCTGCCTGCAGAGCATTGTAATTTAGAGCCATGCCAGTGATGATCATGCTCTCTGCACAAAGACGGCTCATCCTGCTCACTGACACACATAATCGGCAGCGCTCTGACTTCTGCAACAATAGCGGCTCACGCAACGAGCAGCGAGGGTGTCTGGATAATTCAAATCTGTTCTGCTTGAATGTTTTCTGGATTTCATTTCAGCTCAATGAGTTACACACTGCGGTCAAATTTGTACAAATTCAAAGTGATGAAGTGAGAAATGTGAGAGTCCAGTTAATGCGGCCTTCTCCTTCCTCCAGAGAAGCTGCAGTGTCACTGCTGGCGCCGTTTTGCCTGCTTGTGTGTTTGTTGTTTGTTATCAATGGCTTCCCACACGGAGGACATGCCGTCAGCCAAACTCCAGAGGATGTGCACGTCTGACTGCACCTGCTCGTGAACAGAAAGGTGGTACTTTCACTTGCTGCTGATGTTCTGCAGCCGCTTCTTCAGCTCCTCCCCACGCTGCAAAGCCATCCACACGGACACACAACCACACTCGACTTACTTTTTAAATAAAAATATCAAATAGGACGCAATTATTCAATAAAGATTCAATAAAAAGGTAGTTTTTAGAAACCCTCAGAGAATTAAAAGCTCAGGTTCTGTTTTGTAATGGAGAAAAAACCTCAACTGTAATAGTTATTCTTATTTTAGAAGCAAAAGACAGAACAAACAACACATGAATTATGGGAGGATTGAATATTTTTAAAGTCCCACTCTGACTCCCACGTTTGATCTATTTTCAAAATCGTTCCCAGCGGTCTTTTAATTATGATTATGTTGTTTATAGACAAAACAGAAAAAACCTGTGTCGTTTTCTAGGTCATAGATTCTTCAGAGTGGCAGGACTTCATAGGTATTTGCCTCTGACAAACCCAGAGCAACCCCACCCCCCATTCCCATCATCTATAACTAAGAGCTCCCTGTTAATATGCTCTCCTGCTAGCTTACAGCCCCTTACACCCCCAACCTTACAATACCAGAGCAACAAAAATGGCGAGTGACATTGCAGATATCCAGCTGTACAGTGTTTATCCAAATTCCTGCTCCAGGGTTCAAGCAAGGTTTTAAAACGTCTTAAAAGCGTTGAATTTACAAATTTGGAAAATAATAAATTAAAAAGCCTTAAAAAAAGTCTTGAATTTTTATATCTGTGTCTTGAAAATGGTGCCATTTGAAACGTCTTTGTTTCACATTTCTTGTCGAAAATGTCATTTTTTAATTTTTTAACAAATAATAGAAATAAGCAGTGGCAGAACCAATCATTTTGCACCAATATGCTGAATGACGACTACTGGTTTAAAAAAAAAGGGAAAAGAGGTGAAGTGCGCTAAAGCATTACGGCACAGACTGCTAAAAACAAGAGAGGAAACAACAGTTTTGATTCTAAAATGGTTATAAGTGAATACACTGGGAAATTGGCCAAGAAATTGGTCTAAATTGTTGAGGTCTGAAATTTAATTTGAAGAAGCTTGTAGGAGCGTAATTGGCTAGCGCGTTCGGCTGTTAACCAAAAGGTTGGTGGTTCGAGCCCACCCCACCCAAGCCTGCAGCTTGCAGAGAATAAAAAGCAGAGTTAATTAAAAAGAGCATGGCTCAAGGGAAGGAATCAGAAGAGAAACAGTTGTGAAGCTGCGTCATCAACCATGACTGTTATCACGATCGATCGGTCAAAGTTGCGGTAAAGTTGTGATGAAAATGTAAGGTTGCAGGGTGAGGAACAAATCTTGGCTTTGCTTGAATTTACATTAATAGTTGTGATCGCAACATTGCAAAATCCTGGAGGGACTGACTTATGTGAAACTTTTGATTCAGCAGCAGGAATTTCCCAGGAGGGAAGCGCAGCTGAACAGCATGCAGCCCCCCGCTACACACACACACTCACAGGGAGCCTGCAAGGAGAAATGTCATCAGCTCTGCATTTCTAAATATAGGCACAGGCTGTGACAAATCAATTTTTTAGATTTTCTGCAACGATAAAAATGTTGACAAGTTTGAATTGTTTTTAACCAATTCACAAAGAATCGTTACATCCTTATCTGTAAATGGTTACCTTAGAATAGAGTGGAGCAGGAAGCTAGTGGCCTTCCTGTATGTCAAAAATATGATCTTTATCAATCGTAATATTTTCATCTGCTCCTTATTCACCACAATTTGAATAAAGAAATACTCAGAAATGCAACTTTAAGCTTAATTTTGATTTTCTTTATAAATGTCTTCCACCATCAGAAAAATGCTACAAGAACATGTTAAAAACAGCATTTTCATCAGAGTGGGTCTTTAAAAAAGTAAAAATCCGTATTTAATATATAGAATTATAAAACCCAATAACATATTTACAGTAGAACTTAAAAGGAAAAAGAAATAAACTCGTGAATTCAGAGGGCAGACAGAGGAAAGATCTTCAGAATGACTGAAACAATCAGAAACATTTTTTAAAGTGTAACCAAACAGGGAAGTTGGAGGCTGACTCCACCCAAAGCCGAAATGTGAAAATCCAGTCATAGGGGCGGGGCTTAGTGGCTAGAATGTTATTATTACTGGAACTGCAGATCATGAGGCGAGACTTCTGAAACTTACATGGTTTCACTAATCACAAAATTCAACTGTAATACCTCGATTCAACCTGTAGGGGACAGCACACAGACATTTTTTTCCCTATATTTTCAAGAATTAAACAAGCTTTTTCTCATGATAGTCAAATAGTCAAATCAAATCAGTGCGATACACCATGGTTCACCTCAGTGGCTTTGTCAGCAGCTCAGTGAAGGTGTTCATCACTTGCAGCGTCTGACCCTCAGATGCTCCTCAGAGGTGCACTTTCTGACCCAAACGGAACGGCCGTCGCTTTGGGACCGCGGTGGTCTGGTTCCATCTGTGAAACAGACGGTTGCCGTCGATGTGCAAGTCCATCCTCGCTTCATCCAATGGTTCAGCATGCCCAGCATGGCCGGGTTTGTCGCACGTGACTCCTCATCAGGGCTCAGAGAGCGGCCAGGCGGCACTCCTGCAGCCCCACCAGTGCAAAGAAGCGGGAGAAATTTGTTTTTTTTAGTCGGGGGCTGATGTACCGTGTCAATCTACTGCAATACTAACCTTCAGGTGTCATCTTCCAACAGGAAAACCTTGTTGTTGCTATTTACCTGACAAATGTCACTCACAAATCACGCTGATGCTCCACGGGGGGTTGCCCTGAAAGAGCCAGTCATGTGACCTGATGAAAAAGGATGTGCTGCAGGGCCAGTGCATCATTGATTTGTTCTCTGTTTTGTGTTGAATTCTTCTATGTTTCACTCCCTTGCCCCCCTCCTATCTATGAAATGTTTTGGCATGTTGAAATTCACACCACACTGCCCTGCCCCAGCCAAGAGGGCCCCCCTGATTTCTGCTCTTCACCTCATTTCTTTATCAACCATCTCTTTTCTTTTCAGAAATCACTTCTGCCACAACTGAAGCTCCTTCATTATTTCTTCTGGAGGAAACGCCTCCATCTCTTTGCTTTTCTCTTTCACATCACTCCATCCCATTCCCTGTGTGTGGGGTGAATTTCCATTATACCCCCTGAAGGTATAATGACCTTAAATGGGCTTCAAACACGGAAGTTTGTCGCTTTTGTTTTCCCTCTTTGATATTTTGATATACCTGCCTGGCTTTGGATGTGAATGTTTGCTTTGCTAGTTTCTTTTTGAAGACAATTTGATCCCTTTTTGTTTTTCTTGGCTTTTGCTTAAGGATCTTTTTCTTAAGTAATGATCAGGTGGATGGAAATTTATTTTATTTTTCTTTTCTCCCCCCAATGCAGCCCTCTTCCTCTCTAGAGACTCAGGATGTAAGAATGCCTTAATATGAGTTTTTGTTGTTTTTCATCATTAAATACACACAAGTCATGCAGCTGACGTGAGGATAGCTCTCTGGTACGAGGGAGGGCACCAAACCGCCACGGTAATGAATGGCACAGATTTAGGGCAGATTTCACCAAAGAGGGTTTTTGCTTCAAACTCATGTGTGGTGGAGTGAGTTTCAGGGTTTTTTTGGACGGTTAAAGTGTCAAGTATCACTTCCACTGACATCTTTAGAGTCATCACTCATTCCAGTACATTTGTCGGGGGATGTGTCGGCGTGTTTGCAGAGGACGGCTGCGCCGCCCCGTTGCAGCCACAGTGTGATAACGTTGCATAAAATGTAGACGAATGCCCTCAAACCAGACTAGTCGGGTTATTCTTAGCTCTCACGTCTGACAACCTTTATCCCTTTCTCTCTCCTCTTCTCACATTTTATACTTTAGTCTGTTGTTTCATAAGGACCCCCCTCCCCCCACCCAAATATTTAGACATTAAGGAGTCAGGTAACTTACTGGGTTGATGGGGGCTGGTGGGTTTAGAGCTTAGTTGGAGACCCCTCCCCGGATCACAAATAATGTTTCTACATATATTCATTTTAGGATAGGAAAAGTGGTAGAGCAGAGCCCGACCCCAAAAAGAAAGCCTCTTTTAGGTCCATCAGTACCACCCTGGCCTCCAGCATCAAGAGACGTAGGTCCTCCAAAGACACGGTAAGAAGACGAAGAAGCGACGACTTCCCTTCTGTTTCCTCTTCTCTCTCCTCTGTCTCCAGTTTCTGCTCTCTCCTTCCTGTCCTCTCTGCTTACATCCCCATGTTCGACCACAAACGAGCCCCATGCTCAGCTCACTCATCCCCATGAGGTGTCTGTCCGTTCACCATCGATCAGCCATCACCATTCAGGGAGTTCCTCTAAAGCCTGCAGGGCTTCAGGTCTGGATCTCAGGTCAGGGCAGGAGCTGCACTCCCTGGTTGTGAGGACAAACTTACCAAAGTCACTCGAGGATGTTATTTTTTATTTTTTATTTTTTTGGGAGGAGGGGGGCGACAAAAGCAAGCCAACTGTGCGTGGTGCTTTGTGGTGGGCTGCTCTTCCTTCCTTCCTGCCTCTGGTTTGAGCGTGGAAAATGCAAGCTGTGCTCTTCCTGCGTGGTGATCTGTGGTGTTTGTGAACTGTTCCTGAGCGGTCTCCCTGTGGTCGTGTCCCGTGCACCTTCCTTGTTTTTCTCTTGCACTAATCCTGCACCTCCTCTGTTTGGTTCCAGCAGGTGTTGGTCTGCATGCGCCGCTGTTCTGTCACTCTGTCCAAAAATTCACATTCTCAAGGTCGTCATGACGACCGCCCTCCTCAGGAGAGACACATTTATTTACTCCAGAATGATGATGCGGGACTTTTGTTTGAACGTTTGATTTTTTTACCTGACAAATGCTTTGTGTAATTCCGGTTTGATCTGCAGTGTTGGTTTATCTGAACTGTGTGTGCCTCTTTCAGCTTTTTTACAATCATCTGGAGCCTTCCCCTCACTGTCTTACAAACTGAGCACAAATCCAGTTTTTCTTCAGGAAATTTTGCTCCTGTTGCAGCTTAGTGAGAGCCCAAGTGAAACAGACAATGAAATATTTTTCATTATGTTAACTCAGGTGTGCTGAAGTGAACTTTCAGTCAGACTAGGCCAGAGGTCAGCAACCTTTCACAGTAAAAGAGCCATTTGGGCTCTTCTCCTGCTAATCAAATACTGGAAGGAGCCTCATAGTCTTACTTTAGCCTTTAAGAAAGTTGGATTTGCATTCATGACCTTCTTTTTTTAAAATAATAAATATGAGTTTTCTCTATTTTTTGCACGAACAAAAGAAAATTTCTCAACCTCTCAAAATGTGATATTTTTAAAACTTATTTTCAAAATAAAAGATGCTCTGTTCCAAACAGGATCATCTCAGTGCAGCTCTGAACAGCTAGTAACCAATGTTGTGCAGCATAAGGTTATATGAGCTTTTAACTCATAAAGATCAAACTTTTTACCAAATGTTTCTTTGCATATAAAAACTGTTCATTCTGGAGGTAGAGTTGAACAAACAAGATGTCTTCAGGTCAACAGGATGTAAAAACCAACATAGTTTATCATCTATGTGAACCTCAGACATCAGTTTATACATTTAACCAATCTAAATTAAATAAATGATAATTAAGTAATCCTTACTTTAAAAAAATACTATTTTGTTTATGTTTGATTAATTTTTTTTGTTCTTTTCCCCCTCTTTGTCCTCAGCAGTCTTACTCTGCTGGGTTTTGTTATTTTAGTTTGGGGTTGGATCTTGGTAGTCTTAGTTTACAGGCTTTGTTTATTTGTTTTCTTTAGGTAGTTTTGGTTAGACAGACATTATCAGGAGCTGCTGACTCTGACGGTCGACATGACTGGATCAGCAGTCTCCATGACTTATTTAATGTTTGGAGCCACCATGGAGAGATAAAAGAGACACATGTGGATCTGGAGCCGCAGGTTTCAGACCTCTGTTGCACAAAAGTAACCATGATTACATTGATGTGTACAGAGTATAATTTTGAGAAATGTGTGACAGCAGACCTGAACCTGTTGCTGACTAACTCCATCAGGACGCTTTCTGACCCCCAAGATTCTTCTTATTGTGTGAAACATGAATAAGAATTTCTGGAATATTTCATTTGAATGATTGAACTGAGTGAAAAATACTTTTAAAAGTAGAAAATAAGTATCGCCAGCAAAATAAATCCTCTGCTTTTGCAAGATATGCTTAGAACTGAATTAAATAGGTTTATTTTAAGTAATAATGCATGTGAAGTACAACCAACAGAGGTATGAAGATACGTCAGTCATAATATAACTAGGCATCAAATTATAGATTACTTTAAAGGGAGTAGAAGGAAACAAACTTATATAATCCCACCCCAGCTCCACCTTACCATTTCCTTTACATGATTGATCATTTTCAGGTTAATAACTTCTGATCAGATGTTTGTACCTTGAGATAGTAGCTGCATGCCTCTAAAAATCTTTGTGTATCAATAAATCATGTGAGTATGTCAGTAGAAAAAAGACTATTTCAGACTTTATCACCACATATGCAGATCTATGATCAAGATCCAGGAAACATCAATAAAATAAACACAGATAGCTTTTCATTAGGAAAATTAAAAAAATGAATTGAAGTATCGAATGTGTTAAAAGTAGAACATATGTACAGATTATTATAATAATGATTATTATTATTTTTATTATTTTTCTTCCATGAGAAAAATCATTAATGAAAATCATTAATACAAAATATTATTTTTTGATTCCATTAGTAAAGTTATTAATTAAAATCAATATTACAGTTTTTCTTAAAAAACAGTATTATATTTCAAGTATCGAATGTGTTAAAAGTAGAACATGTATACAGATTATTAATATACTTATTATTATCTTTATTCCATTAGAAAAATAGTTAATAAAAATCAATCATACAATATTATTGTTATTTTTAGTATAGAAAAATCATTATTACAATTCAAGTATCTTATTTGTTAAAAATAGAACATGAATGCAGATTATTATCATAATCATTAGTATATTTAGTACAGAAAAATCATTAATACAAAATTATTTTTATTTTTATTAAAGAAAAATCATATTTAGGCCCAATATATACATATATATATATATACATACACATACACATATATATATATATATAAAGTGTCTCATTTTGGACGTCATTTTCGTTCGATGATGTCATCAATAATCACCGGTCCGATAGCTTTAGCGCTGAGCTTCCAGCGCTCAAATATACATACAGCAGCAGTTTTATAACTTTAAAAAGGTCATACTACAACAAAAATTGATTACATTTACATTTAATGTAAACTTCTGTGGTTCAGAGCACACCCACATGAAAAAAAAACACTTCTCTGGGCAACATGGTTTACCCTCGCGGGGGAGGAATTTGTATCCTTCAGCTTGGAAAAGTCAATTTCCCCGGACATGACTTGCACTGAAACTGCCCCTTCAAGTGGAGGGGAAGGACGAAGGGAAGAATTTGGATTAGGCCATTTACAATTACACGTTTTTTCCCTTTTTTTATGTTGAAAGTTGTTGAAAATGATCAGAAACTGGATATTTTTATGCATTTAAAAAAGTATACATTTTTCTGGTGCTCTTTAAACGTTCATCAGTGGATTTGAGAGACTTTTTTCACTTGGGATTGTTTGGGTTTCTGCAGCTCTTCACACCGAAGCTAGCTGCTGCTTTGTGGGCGGGGCTTCAATAAAAGACGCTGAGTCACAAAGAAAGCCTATTGAGTTCTCAATCGTTGAGCAGAAGGAAAAAAAATTCTTTTTTTGGTCATACACTGAAAAAAGTGAAACACTGGATCAATTAAAAACTCTGTAATTTGTTTCATTTAAAATGATTGGTTTTTATCAGATTAAAAATTTGAGATGATGGTTTACGCAACTTGAACATTTAATTTGATAAAAGCTAATATTTTTAATTACAGGACTTTTGTTAATTGATTCCACGTTTCACTTTTACAGTGTAGTTCTTGACTCGGTTTCTCAGCCCAGCTTGTTTTGTGCAAACAGGACGGAGCTTCTACTGGTTTTGAAGGAAAGGTTGGTTTGGATTTATGAGTTGGCAAAAACAAAGTTGAATTTAGTTTAAATTTGGATTGAAAGACCTGCCATCTTCAGTCTTTGACCATTATTTTGATTTTATATCAATGTTCTTCTTTTCTATTAATGGATATCAATGGACTTGAGTGTCAGTGTCCCTCACCCACATGCCACACTGCTCCTCTCTCCCTCTGCAAGCATGCTTCTCCCTGTCATAGACGTAGTTATAGTAGATATGGTAGATGTGCCGTAGTCGTTCTGAATAATGTGGTTACGATGTCAATACAAGTTTCTGTTTCGCTGGTCCGCCTGACCCCAGCTTGTGTGGTTGGTAAAAGGTAAAAGACAGAACCGAACCAGGGCTGATTCTGCCCGACGCTGCTGGTCTTTCACAGGCTGGACCCAGCCTTTAAAGCAGAAAGCTTTGAGCTCAAAAGAGATGAGACAAGCACAGCGACCCTGTCATCAGATGCACCAAAACCACACTTCCCGCCGCTGGAACATCTCTGATGAGTTCAGAACAGGAAACTCCACAGTCTTTGTTCCATCAGGTCTCCACGATTTTTCCCTAAAGATGGTGTCGCTGTTACGACGAGTTTTTAGATGGCTCCATCAAGAGCAGACTGCTGTTGCCATGGAGACACTGGGATCAGCACAATCTGAGTGAATGCTGTTTAAAGAAGCAGAGGCAGAAGTCTGACACAGCAGCGATTTGAAAGCAGTAATCTTCATCAGAGAAGCTGCTGCTGCTGCTGTGGAGACTCCTGTGAGCTTGAAACCTTCTCAGAAAACCACAGGCCTCAATCACAGGGAACAGTCCAATTAGCAGCCTCTGAGAAGGGTTAGAGCGCCCTCTTGCTTCTGCACTGGGATAGAACTAAATGCTTAGATTAGGGCCGCTGTCCTGCTGGGTTTTCACAGATTAGATGTGAAAAAAGACAGAAAACACTCAGGACTGCGGCCCCCTGAGGACTGCTGCTTGCAGTACTTCGCCTTGTGCCGTGACAGCGTACATGTGCGTGACCTCATTCCTGTGTCCCGTGTTCCCTCACCTCCGCAGCAATACCCACCCACTGACATCACGGGCCAACTCAACCTGTCGGACCCGTCTGTCAGCACGGTGGTGTGAGGAGAGAGCCAGGAGAGAGGAAATCATGCGAGGAGGAGAGGGGCCGTCGCGTTTCCTGTCCCGCTCAAGCCGCCGAGGCCCACAGGAAATGGACGAAGAGGAGGCCTCAAAACCCGCACCTTTTTTTAAAGACCTGATCTTAGATGTTTGTGGGTTACTGAGCATGCACAGAAGAACCCACCCAGCTCGCACTTACACTCTTTTCCTTCTGTATAGTATCGGAAACATATTTAACCTTGTTTTGTCCTTTTACTCACATAATCTTTGGTGTTTTGCAGCTTTTTGAGGAACTGCTTAGATTTTAGCTCCACAGGTTTAATTTGGTTGAGTTTGCAGCTAATCTAGAGCAAACCTTCTCCACATATCACCTCTGATTAGCCTCATGTTTCTTAACAAATAGTGCAATATAAGAAGTACTGTAAAGGAAATATTTTTAATAGGAATTATCTGTAATCTACATTTGATTTCTTTATTGGGACGCACTAATATTAGCACTAAAAAGGGACACAGTCATGCTTTATTTGCTTATAAGTAATAATGAAAGCATGTTGTATATGAATACGAGCTGTATGTACCAGAATGATCTTGATTATTGTCATTTTTGAGCTTCTTCGGCAGAGTTTCTTCTGCCCTTTAATTTGCACAAACCCACCAAAGGCACTTATTGGATAAATGACTCAAAGTCAAATTAGTTGTAATATATTAGATGATATAGAAAGAAAGAAATAGCTTCCATGACAAATACTAGATCTTTGAGAAATTTGATGACTCAAAGTCTTTAAGTTTAGGGGAGCCCCCGGTCCTCCTCTCTCCTGCAGCAGCAGTCTTTCTCACTTCCTTTTGTTGAAGGGGTTGCATCAAAGGGCCAGGTTTTTCAGCCAACCGGCACTCTGTCTTTCATGCAAAACCTCCCCCCGGCATGCCGAGCGCTGTGGAGCGCTGCGGAGCTTTTGCACGAAGGCCTCAGAGTGAGCTGGACGCTCCGCTCCTGTGCAGGTCTTGGTTAGTTGCAAAAACAGGCCGTTTCCCACTTTGTGGAGGTGAGAAACCTCTGCTGTGAACGCCATCCAATCCTCTGTGGTGTCTGGCACTGCGCTGCACTTTACGTTGAGGGGCCCCCCACAGTCTGAAAATATATGAAAAAGTATCCAATGCATCCAAACCCTAACAACAAGAACTCCCCAGGGTTTCACTGGTGGTTTTGTGTGTTTTGCTCGATGGTGAAAGACAGTTTCCAGTTGAAGGCCTCTGACCCGGTCCGTCCCAGTCCGGCCTGCATGCTTCTGTGTTGACGCCAGCGCTTCCGTGTGGTTTTGGACGTGTGCAGATGAGCTGTGTGACGTTGAATCCCCTGTAAATAGGAAACTGCTCATGTTTTGGAGCTGAGAATGTGTTACGCTTTGGGTATTACCACAACACACGTGTAGAATACAACACACACACAAATGAAGCCCTGCAAAGGAGGCTCTGCGTGTATTTCTTACCTTTTCCAGTAAAAAAAACTTGCTTTTAATCATCCTGTTTCTACAACTGTCAATAAACTATACAAGTGTACCCATCATTGTGCTTTTATTGATTAAGGGCTGCAGTTCATTTATATTCCTGTTCCTGTTTATCCACATGAAATCATTGAGCGTTGGTGTTCAAAGGTCTGTATTCCTGAATGAAGAGTGAATTTAGAAAAACAATGTGCAATATTAAAATATGGTGTGACAAAAGAGTTTTTCTTTATTTAGTTTCTAAAAAAAGGAGGAACTTTAAAAAAAATGTGGAACAAACAGTGAGAATGAAACTGACTTGCATGTGATCTCAGTTCTGGTTGTTTCTCTCCTCTATCTGTCTGTCCATCAGATTCTGCTGAATGTAGGGTCATGGGGATGCTGGAGCCTATCCCATCTACTGTTAGATCAGGGGTGTCAAACTCAATCACACGGGGGGCCAACATCCAAAACACACTTTAGGTCGCGGGCTGAACAGGACAAATATTTATTGAACACTCTAAACGACATTTTTAAAACTTTAAAACTGTAACATTTTAACATAATTATGAACTAGATTTATAACATTACCTACTATAATGCTAGTGTGAATGCTGTAAGCTGAATTCGGCCGATGAAGATGCTCATGATGATAGTTGAAGATGCTGAAATTGATAGCTGAAAACGCTGAAGTTACTACTGTAACAGTCTTTTTTCCTGACTGAATAAGAAGGAGCTGTCTCGTCTGCAGTTAATTCAAACTCTGCTGCGAGGATCTTGACCAGAACTAAGAGAAGAGCTCACATCCCATCCTCAAAGCTCTTCATCGGCTCCCGGTTGCTTCCCGCCTCCAATTAGAAATTTTAGTGCTGACTTTTAGAGCCCTCCATGGCCTAGCTGCTTTATATGTCTGTGATCTGAACGCCCCCTACAGAGCATCTAGTGCGCTGAGGTCTGTAGATCAGAACCTGATGGTCCCTCACAGACGCTTTCGGACCAGAGGAGCCGTTGCTCCTAGACTCTGGAATGAGCTCCCTCTCTCTCTGTTCACTCTTTTAAAAGACAACTCAAAACCTTTTATTTTACTAAGGACTTTAACTGGATCTTTTTTTAAATTTTGCTTGTTCTTGTCTTTTTTTGTCTCTTGTGAGGTTTTATCGTCTATGTTTTTAACCTGCAAAGCTTTATCTTTTATATTTTTACCTTTTGAAATATTTGATTTTAAGCTTTTAACTTGAGGAGCACCTTGTGACTTTTGTCTGTGAAAGGTGCTATATAAATAAAATTACTTACTTAAGTGGATAGCTGAAAACGCTGAAGCTAATAGCCAGCTAAAATTAGCTAAATGCCAAATTAGCCTAAAAAAATGTTTAAAAAAAGCTTAGGGTAGCCAAAACAGTATAGCTGAAAAAATAGCTAAACTTCAAAAAAGCCTGAAAAAAATCTTAATAAATGCCATAATAGTCCAAAAACCTATCAGAATGCCAATTTTTAAGACTTTAAAGCAATAACTTTTTAACATAATTATGAATAATAAAAAAGTAGGAATATTATTCCAAAATAAATCAACTTAAACCTTAAATAACTTTCAATACTTTATTCTCCATAAAAATACATTTTATCAAAGTTATAAAAGTTAGAAATGAGCTCAAGATAACATCGGGTCATTAATAACAATAAAATAAAATGATCTGGAGGGCCGGATCCGGCCCCCGGGCCTTGACTTTGACACTTGTATTAGATGAAAGCAAGGCACACCCTGGACAGTCTTTCCATCACATTCACACCTATGGACAATTTAGAGACACTATGAGGCATGTTTTTAGACTGTTCAACTGAAACCCACACATGTACAGGGAAAACACGCCAATTCCACACAAATATGTTCCAGCTGGGATTTTAACCTCCTCCTCACTGTGAGATGATTGTTACACCACTATGTAGCCCGCCTTTCCCCTGTTCCCTTCACATCCAAAGCAAACGGCTCATAAAACTTTTTTGGACAGACTCGCTAAGCAAGTTTTTACAACCGTTTTTGAGTTCTGTATGCAACACGTACAGTTATTCAACATTAAACCAGCGAAACTTTGAGCAATCCGGGACCTGCATTCTGTAGTGAAGTATGAATGGTATTCCTTTTAATTGGTGGAAGCAACAACCATTTCAAAATTGATCATACATGAGAAATTATGAGTCAAATCAATCTTTATTTATATAGCACTTCCCACCGAGCAAGGGGAAGTGAGCCCACATGGTTTAAAAGTGAGCAGAAATGTGACCCCGGTTGGGTTTATCCGCAGTTTCTGTGGTGGCTCCATCTGTGTTTGCCCACATTGACTTAAGTGGGGACTTAGTGGGTTAACTCGCTACACTGCCCAGCTACCCGGTGGATAGTGTAGGGTGCTGGCGTAGTCCGCTATAGCATGCTAGCAAGCTCCACTGTAGCATGCTAGCAATCCCCGGTGAAGTGAGCTCCACTGCAGCATGTGAGCTCCACTGTAGCTGGCTGGGTTTTCACATAAAAAAATAACACAAAGTGCTTATAACCAAAACAAAAAAGCACTAATAATATAAAAACAATTAGGTCCTCTGGTTCTAATTGCGGTTCTTTCCCGACTGGAATTCTATGACCCAAAGTCTTTCATATCAGAACAGAGCTGTGAAAACTCTGGAGCAAGATTCACAAGATTAGAACCACTTTGACATTTCACACCAAACCTCTTCCCACTGTAGGTGGTGGACCAATGCTAGTATACGGTTAAAAAAGGGGGAAGCCCCTCCCTGCTTGTTCAGTGTGAATACCATGGGCCAAATGTGAGTTCAAGAACCCACATTTAGTGCGTTCTTGAACACCTCCCACACATCAATACACTAACAGCTAGGCACACATGATACACACATACATCAACTCACACCGACTTCACATCAGCAGCAACACAGCCCACACACATACAGCAACACACACTAAGACATATCAACACACCCACATTAACAGCAAGAGACAAATAACAGAAACACATCAACACACTTTCACAAGACACACAGACACATGCACCTCATTTCAAGATCAATTTAAGGGCGTCTTTATATTTTAAAGTTTTCAAAATTGTTTACACACTAAAGCAAAAATGTCCACACAATTTGCAAAATTCTTCTCCACTGAGCAAAACACTTCCGGCACTTTGAACAACATTACACAAACAGTCTGCTTCATGCTTTTCCCAAAACATTACTGTTAAAATTAATGTCAATAAATGATCACACAGATGCTTATTCAATGTTTATGCCTTGACTTTTTCAGTTCAATGGCCTGACTTGCCCTGATAAGGATGGATGTTTCAATCCAGATAAATTGGAGGGAGAAGGGCTGATGACCTTTGACATGTTAAAGTACCAGAATCATGAGGAATTGAAGTAAACAACCTCCTATAAAGAAGCACAAACCTAATCACAGGACTACAATGTGGATGAAGAGTGTGAACTTATTTAAGGTTGCTTGAACCTGACAATTACGCACAGTGTTGCACACAGGATTGTGAGGTTATTTCCTTGTCATGACAAACCCCAGCTTGCCAATGACCAGACTAATGAAAGAACTGGAGAACAACATCCACCAGGTGTGGATCCAGGCACATGCTAACTGGAAGAAGTGGTACTCAGGTGAGCTATGAGGTGAGCTCAACAAAAAACAAAAAGGGAGAAAAAGTGAGAATGTGAGGAGATGAAGGAGGTAGAGGAAAGGAGAAGGACTTGAAGAACAAAGAAGATGAGGACCAAGTTTGACTCAAGAAATCCGGCTAACTGACGGCAGAATTTCCCACACAGATCCTCTGAGCCTTTCTTCACTTTATCAGGTTTTCTTCATGCAATAATGCAGCATCATACTGATTTTTCTTGTAAACACCTCAGGCAGATTTTCTATTATTATTTTTTTTACGGTCCACTGTTTTCTTAAAATATGTACATATATATATTAGATTCTCTAATATAAATATTCATTTTAGGTTCTGTCGAAGTCATGTTGAAGTTTACCAAAGATTCACGTTTCTCAAGCAGTGGAATTTGTTATCTCAAGCCTTTTAATCAGTCATTTCACTGGTAAATGATGATGAAATGTGGTGTGTTTGTAGTCTCATGTGTCGGTTGTTCTTGACCCTTGTGTTCCTCTTTCAATACGTTTGTGGTAATGTCACGCTCCACAGTTCCTTCCCAGTTTCCGTCTGATTCTCCGCTGTCATCCTCCAGCTCAATCAGGCTCGTCTTCTTCAGCGGTGTCTCTGCATCCACACCACTCAAAATAAGTTGAGGATATTGCGAAAACTCTGTGGATTTCGTAATGCAAGTGTTTGTTTCACTTCACATATTTCAGGATGGGGAAGAAATGGTTTTTGGGTGACAGACACATCTCGTTTTGTGTTTTCCATGTAACGGTCTCACTGTGTTCAGTGTGTTTTACTTATTGGGGCCAAAACCAAAAACATCTAAAAGAAAAAAGTGTTTTCAACGTGGCATCAGTTTTAACATTCTGTGGGTATAAAAAGCTGATTTAGTCTTTGAGTCATTCCAAGTTCATCATTATCCATGAAAAATGCAGTCTAACGGATGCACCTTCGGGTTGGTAGTAGATGGTCGAATGCTGCAGGTGAACTTGGTGAGTCTCAAAGTGTCAGACAGAGAACTACTGTGTGACAGACCCAGGAGTGGAGCCCCCCCAGTGACAGACCACAACCATGACCAGAACCTCAGGACCTCTAACCTCAACTTTATCACGAGTCGAGTGTTATGGCGATTACTTTTCAAAATCTTAAACAACATGGCGCCTCCCCAATGAAAAATGTCTATATGTATATGTATATGATCAATATGTATATATGATTGAATATTTATTTATTTTGTAAGTGACCATTACAAAAGGGATGATACCTGATGAAATGTTTGAACGCACGCCGTGGAAACCTGGACCACATAGTTTAAGTGAAGGACTGTTTCTTCAATCGATTTGCATTAATCCATATTAACGCGTTTATTCTTTTTTGATTAATTGCATGCATGAATGCACCAAAATAAATAAATAAGCAAAGAAATAAAATAAAATAACAGCAAAAAATGCAGGAGCTCTATTTAATCTCAGTTCCAGTTTGTTGGTTATCCAGAGCTACAAAAACAAACAAAAGAACTAGAGTAATGTGAACCGCTGCATTACCTGCGAGTGTGCAAAGGAAGTGGGCGGTTCCAAAGGCCAGTAGATGCCCATGATGGCCAGTGGGCACCTTAATCTTTTTATAGTGCCTCTAGAGGCCACCAATTAGCCTCCAGCTACACCCACATCAATCTATCCTGCTACATAGACATTGTGTTTTATTACTGGAGTATCAGAATTGGTACCGCTTAGGAACCGAAACCAAAGAACCGCTTTGGCTCAGAACCGACTAAAACCCAATCGGTGCCCAACTCTGTTCACAACTGACTCTGTGAATGTTCCAATGCCCACAAGACATTGGACAATCATCCCGTCGATCATCCGGCTCACTGGTGAGTGTGGGGACACCTTCCACAGAAATGATGGTCGTTAGTGCTGCTGAAGAGGGCGAGGTGAGCGATACACCGAGGTCAACATTGGGACAAAAGCTCTCATGTAAGACAACATCCTCATATCTTTTCCTCAAGACAAATTTGGGACTTTATTGAATCCATTTTATCTGGCTTAAGTTAGGTCTTTGATCATTTTACCCAGAATCCAGAGCAGCATCAGCATTTCCTCTGAGCTGCAAGTCTCAGAAATTCATGAAGCAAACTGGAAATTATGAAATGAAAGGAGTTTTTTATTCACTTTGGCTCGTGGGATGAATCCATGGAATAAAAGGTCAGCTTTAATGCCGTGCATCCTTTTCATCTTCAGCTTCCTCCTGGGTGACCTTCGTCTTCATGTTAAGAAGCCCAACAAACAGGCCTGAAAATAGCTGTTTTGTTGCTATTTGCTGCTGGGTGGCAAGTTATTGCATGAAGTGAAGCAGTGCTGTCAGATCTGTGAGACGGTACAGACCTGTCATCTGCAGCCGTTCATGTCCTCTCATGCTTTCATAGAATTGCTTCTATTTTAAATGTACTACTTGACAAACTAGTTTCTCCTGTAGCTCCTTATCAGTTCTGCAGAGCATAAAATGGTTTTTCAGCTAAATCTGTTGAAACCAGCTCCTTCTCTGTGCCAGTTTGGAAGCTGCTGCCCCTCATTCACATGCAAACTCAGGAGAAAACATTCAGCTGCTCTGCATCCCTTCCACGCAGAAACCTGACACTGTGCCAGCGAAGCACCCCCCGCCCCCAACCTGCCCCCAAACGAGCGGGCAGAACATCAGCTCTTTTTGGCCCTGACGCCACAGGAGGATCCGCTGCTCTGACTGAAATGTCAACCAGCGGGCCGGACAGCAGGTGGAGCGTGAAGCCGCGTGGGCTGTGAGCGCAGCGGGAAGCCCCCATCAGCCTCGAGCCTCGGTGCCGCTGCGCAGAGCGCGCGCTCGGACCTGCAGCAGCAGCGGCGGCGCAGCAGCGCAGCATGGCGGGGCGCTCCCGGCTCCCCTTGGTGTCCGTCGCGCTGCTGGTCTTCTCAGTCGTCGTCATTTTGCTACTCGCCGTCCCTGTGCAGGACGTCCAGCAGGCGCCGGGGTTCATGGTAAGTGGAGTGTGCCCAAAGCTTTACGCATGGCGCGTGGAGGGAGGAGGACTTCGCTTAAAGTAGTCCTTATTTGTGGATAAAAGTGAAACAGAAAGTTCTTCTTTCAATAATTTCTTTCAGCTTTTCATCATCTGTATGATTTTGTTTTGGAATACTTTTTTTTATATAATATTTCCATTTGTGCCATATTCACTCGTGTGGATGGTTTGGAGAGCAGGGAGCAGGTGAATGAAGAACAAAAGAAAAGTTTGTGTCCCACACAAGAACAGGAAGTCCTGAACTCTGCAGGTTCTGATCACAGCAGATGAAACAGGGTCGCAGGGCTGGGCGATACTGCGCATGTCCGATATCGGCAAATATCACCAATATCAATACCGATATTTTTCATTGGACATGACATGAATCTCAAAATATCAATTGTTTTTGTTTTCTGTGAATATTTTCTTTTTTTGTACATTTCTCCTTTTAAATAACTTGTTAAACATAACAACATTAAGACAATATTTTAAAAATATGGAAAATTGTTTATTCAAATAAAAATGTCTTGAAATTAAATAAAAAGTGAAGAAGTAATTGCAAAACAGTCAAAAAACTGCAAGAAACAAGTCAATATCATACAACTAAATCAAAATGTTTAAGGATTATAAAACAACAGGCAGAAATGTAAATAAGTTGTAACTTCTTAGCCTTTCAATAGAACAATAAAAACAGGTGGAAAGTAAACTGTCAAAAACAACTCAGCATTTAAATAAAGTTTATATAATGAAAAATTCAATTCAATTTTGAGTTTACACATTTGTTTAGAAATACATGAATAATCAACTGTATAATTTGAATATATTTATATTATTCTGACACAAGTAGATTCTGAAGGAGAAAAGCGTCTCACGCCGCTTTTCTCCTTCAGAATCTGCTTGAATTATTGTATTAACAGTTGAAAAGTAACAATATGTTAAGGATTTTGGGCTTCAGGTGTTAAAGGGTTAAACCATAAAAGTTTAATGAATAACACATGGATTAAATTGAACCGAAATAGTGGAGCTGCTCCAGCATTCAGAGCAGAGTTTCCCTGCAGGAAAGTGTCCTCCTCGCCTCCTTTTGTTCTCCTCATTTTTCTGCTCCCACCTCCACATCCCATGGCTCCCTTTTTGGAAACACTCTTCATTCAGTGACAATGCGCGCTTCGCAAGTTGCATCCGCACACGCATACGAATGTGCAAAAACAAGCATGCAGACATTTGCACGCACACACATCTACAAATGGTTCCAGAAGTAAAAATGCATGAGAAAAATAAAAGAATATCATAGAGACGAAGTAGAGTGCACGAGTTTGCAGATGCATGATCCACCACAGGAAGTCGCGAGGTCTGTTAAGTTATGCACCCACGTTTGTTCTTGTTGTGCATTTCTCAGAAAGGCAACTGGAAATGAGACAAATGATTCAAACCAGGTGGAGAAACAGAAGAGACTCTCTAAAGTCATAAAAAAGATGATCTGGTTAAAGAACATTTGTTTTCAGGAGTGGTGGTCAGGAAAGTTTGTATGAATTTGCAAAGCAAAGAAGAACACAATCCATCAGTTTTGTTTTTTTTATTAAATCAGGATTTAAGATCCAAACTCTTCAACGATAAAAATGTTTGCTTTTATAATCTTGCAAACACATGTGGATTTATTTCTGGGTAAAACAGCTTAAATCATCAGTTCATAAAATATGGAGAGAAAATAGACTCACCTCCATTTGTGCGTTTGTAATTGTTGATTTGTGCATGTGAAATATTCTTGATTTGTGAACTTTACAACCCCGACTCTGGGCTGCATGGCGCCCTATGGGCCAAACGTCATTTTTGCACAACCACACACACACAATTACCATGGCTTGACAAAAAAGAGTTACCTAAGCAGCTGGAATATGTTGAAATAAGTATTTATTTATTCAAATTGTCAAGGATTAAGTAATAACACACCTCCCTAACCTGGACACGAACTTCAACGTTTGTAATGTTGGGCAGCGGGGAAGCGATCACAGAACTGATCGCTTCCTTTCTTCCCTGACAGTATGCTGTCGGAGGCGCTGAGAAGAGGAAGTTATCAGTGTTCAAATTCTTCCTGATACTGATGATCATCACCATGTTTCCCTGAACATAAACAGTCTTTCGTCTTTGCTTCTCTCCCCTCTTGCCTCTGCAGTACGGGATCGTCCTGGACGCCGGATCCTCACACACGGCTTTGTTCATCTATAGATGGCCTGCAGACAAGCAGAACGGCACGGGCGTGGTCACACAGCACGCCGAGTGCCATGTGAAGGGTGAGTGTCGGCACCAACCAACAAAGCCGAGGTTTTGCATGCATTGCACAGCACCCCCCCTCCTCCCACTGCTCGTCTATAGTGACTTCTCAAGTTTCTCACGTCTCATCATCACACACCCACACAATCTCTTTCTTCTCATTTGTAGTCTTTATTCCTCCTCTGTGAAGGTACACTGAGAAAAGTGAAAGACTGGATCAAATAACAAAAGTTCTGTAATTTATTACATTTAAAATGTTCCGTTTTCATCAAACTTTGATGGTTTACTCAACTCAAAAATTTTACTGTTGATTGATCCAATCTGTCATTGTTATACAGTGAAACAATTTGAAGGTGTCTTGTTTGATCATCAATCTGATACTCGTCATGTCTGTTGGAGGTACAACGGTTAGGATAACTGTGGATCTTTGGGATGTTCGGCCCATGGGACGTCATGAAAATGGAATGTACCATTGTCATGGATGTGCTAAATGTATTATAAAATAGTTCTAAGGATAATTTACAGTCCCCCACTGATAAAAAATCATGTTGTTTTTTAGTTTTTAACATGTACTATGTGTGGCATTGTTCTTATAAAAGAGAGCAATTGTAATAAGAAATCATTTCGTTTTTGTATTTCCGAGTATCAGGCATGTTTCCAATCAAACTGTCTTGGACAGACTCTGTTTGAATGAATGATCTTCTTCCATACGGCTTGACATTACCCATATGGATGGACATTTTTATGTAGCAGCGTGATTCACGCTAGTGAGACACAGAGCTATCATAATCAGACAGGGGGTCAGCTCAGCTCCAAAAGGAAAAATCTACATGACATCTCTGCGTGACCTGCAGCTGCAGATGAACAAAGGAAAAATTGTGCATTAACGTTTCTGCTTTATGGGCTCACCAAGCAATCTCTGATCCTACGACATTTGTGCAGGTGCAGGTTCACCCATTTGTTTGCCCACAAACAGCCCGTATCCAGCCAGTAGAACAGGTGTTTACAGCTTTGTACTGATCAGAAGGTCACCATGGTTCTTCATTCTTTTAAATCAATTCACTGACTCTTGTATGATGATAGAGAGATTTCACATGCTCGTTTTGTTGGTCTGATTCATTAAGTTCTCAGTACTCGAGTATTCCTCTGAAGCTACTTCTTCATCTTGTGCCCTCCTGCTCTTCATTCCCACTTGAGTTATTTTTACTTGAAGTAGCGTTACGCTTGTTTGCTCCACCTGCCTCTGCAGAGGGTAAACTAGTTTCCACAGTGGTTCACTTTTTTCCATGTTTGGTGCCATAGCCGAGCCCTCCCGCCTCACGATTGTGACCCTTCAGCCCAGGTTTCCCTTTTGTTTTCAGGTAATGGCATTTCCAGCTATGCAGGCCAAAAGGGGGAGGCAGGGAAGAGTCTGGTGGAATGTCTGGACCAGGCAGTCAGAGATATTCCCAAAGACAAGCACCAGCTCACACCTGTGTACCTGGGAGCCACAGCAGGCATGAGGCTGTTGAAGTGAGTCCCTGCCCCTGTTCTCCTCTTCTACTTAGGTCCTGAACTCATTAGTCAATATTGTGCCAACATACGAGGGATGTATGAGTGAAAAAATAAGCTTGGTAGTGTTTTAAAAAAAATAAACTTCAAGGGTGTCAAACTCAATCGCACAGGCGGGCTAAAATCCAAAACACACCTTAAGTTGTGGGCCGAGAAGGATAAATATTTATTGAAGACTCTAAAACTAATTTTTTTAAACTTTAAAAACATATTTTTTGAACATAAGTATGAACTAGATATATAGCATTACCTGTGATAATGCTAGTGCGAATGCTGTAAGCTGAATTTGGCTGCTGAAGATGCTAAAATTAATGGCTAAAAACACTGAAGCTGAAACCTGAAAACAATTACGTGAAAATGCTGAAGATGATAGCCAGCTAAAATAATAGCTAAATGCCTAAATTAGACAAAAAAAATAAAAAAAAAGGTTAGCCTAAGCAGCTAGGATGTAGCTTAAAATATAGCAAAACTTCAAAATAGCCTTTAAATTGAAAAAAACCTAAATATTAGCCTAACTCCAAAACAGCCTAAAAACTTTTTGTTTAAAAAAAGCATAAATTAGCCAAAACAGCTGGGATGTAGCTGAAATATGAGCTAAATGCCAATATAGCCTAAAAACTGAAAAGCCTAAATTGGACTAAACAGCTAGCATGTAGCTGAAATATTAGCTAAGCACAGAAGCAGCTTAAAAAAACTCTTAGTAAATGTCAAAATAGTCCAAAAAGCTAGCAGAATGAACATTTTTAAAACTGTTTAAAACCATAACTTTTTAACATAATTATGATTAATTAAATGGCAGGAATATTAATCTAGAATAAATCAACTTAAACATTAAATAACTTTCAATATTTTACTCTACAAGATAACATCGGGTCATTAATAACAATAAAATAAAATGATCTGGAGGGCCGGATCTGGCCCCCGGGCCTTGGCTTTGACACGTGCTTTAGACCTTGGTTGTGTTTAGTGATGCTGTGTAACGCTCTCTCTTTTCAGCCCAAACATGCAGCGTGGCTGTAGTCCCTGAACTACATCGAGCTCTGCTCCCTAAGGAGTTTCCTGTTACAGATATCCAGACAAATACAAGTGCTGAACACAGACACACAATTCTGCATTAATAGACAGTCTATTGTAAGGTCTCTTCATTTGCAGCTGCAACTGAGACTTGTATTAAAAACATTGATGGATACTAAATCCACTGCACTCTTGACTGACACTTTGACTGAATTTTTAATTCAAAACGTCGTCTGTATGGACAGAACTCATGTCATCTGCTGATTTGGTTCTGGTTATTGCACGGGTCGCCAACATTTAACAGTAAAAGAGCCATTTGGGCTCCTTTTCTACTGATCAAAACCTAGAATTCTAGACTCTTAAGAGATTCCAAAGTCTTACTTTAGCCTTTAAGAAATTTGGATTTGCATTCATGAACTTCTTTTTTTAACAATAATAAATATGAAATATGGCTATTTCTTGACACGAATAATGATTGTTTCAATAACCGGCTCCACTGGAAGCCATTATTGCAGCACTGTAGTTATCACCATTTTAGCTGGAAATATTATTTATCTTAAGCTCTATAAAATGTTTAAACACACCAGACAACATGCCTGACAGTCATTGTAACAGCCCCTTGAAAGCCCCTTGTCAGTAAGATGGCCCCCTCCCACCCCTATTAACACATGATTTTAAAAAAATATTGAAGTTAATAAAAATCTCTCTGTAGAGTAATTTTTGGAGTTGCTGCTCCTCCACTTCAAGAGAAGCCAGAGGAGATGGCTCTTCTGGATGCATCTCTGAAGGGGTATTGATGTCCTTGAAGAAGACCCAACACTGGAGGAACTATGTCTTTCAAATGACTGGGAGGGTAGCATGATGTTCTCCAAGTAGGACTGAAAGAAGCTTCTGTGGAGAAGACCTACTGGGTATCTCTACTGACCACTGACCTACTACCTGGTTCTACATAAGAGTGCAAAGATAATAGAATTTTCTTGAATGTTAATCACAGCGATGAAAATAAACCGTGTGGGTTAAATTCTGTTCAAATTTTGAAACTGCTTGAAGTCTGAAGGTCTTTCGTCAGTTAAAATGGATTGGAATCCTGAACCTCCCCCCACCCAAAGAATAACAATAATAATAATAAGTGGGAAAAAAACTGCCACGAAAAAAGTTCCAGCAGCAGCTCACTTGGGCATTATTGACTAAAACGAGCTCTGACCATGACCGGGGGAAAAGCTGGAAGGAGAAAAATGGCTAGTCCTATGTTTTCCCGGCAGACATTTTCCAACTTTTTCATGACTCCTGATTCTTCAGATTCTCTCTCTGGTTGTTTTTCTTCTCTTTCCACACACAGCTCCCAGCATGTCCTACCTTCAGTTTTTTGTTTTGTTTTTGTTTGTGGAAAGTCCGTCTCCACTCACACTGAAGTGACCCACACCAGAGTTCATTTGCAAGTAATCAACAGAGCCAGAGTTCTCTTGTTTGTCCCGACTCACTTCCCTAACAAGCCCATCTGGTAGTTTCTAGGTGCACCAACCTGGCTCCAGTTATTTCTTTCTTAGTTTTTTTTTCTGGCCACCTGTTTATGATCGCTGTGCTTGTGAGCGGTTTCATCTGAAACCTTTAAAATATTGATTTCCTCCTCTTTTCCTATTGATTGGGGTGGGTCATGAGAATGGGATCTAAATGAAGGCATCATGGGTCAGTGAGAGTTCTTTAATGAACATGCTATGCTTCAGATTTGTTTATGTATTATTGCTATTGATTTCAATAATGTGACTTCTCTTTCAAGTAAATCCAACCCGCAGCTGTCGGATCAGATTCTGAAGGAAGTGGGAGACAAAATCAAGTCCTACCCTTTCAAGTTCAAAGGCGCCACCATACTGAGCGGTCAGGATGAAGGGGCGTACGGCTGGGTCACAGTCAACTATCTCTTAGAGAACTTCATCAAGGTGTGACAACTGTTTTACACTTTAAAAAATCATCCAACACAAAAGGGAAATAAATTATTCGGATCACCACAGGGTTCTGTTCTCCAGGGGAGCTGTGAACTTTAAAGATCCATGTTGGTGAAGGTTCTCATTTATCCAGAGGAAGTTATCTTGAAGTTGAATCTTGAATCAGGGTGTCTGGACTTAAAGTCTTCTTCTTTGGGGGTGTTTGGCATAGCACCGGCATAACAAAAAATCTACTTTCACCCCTGTGCGGCACGAAGTTCTGCCAGCAGCTTGATTTGAGCGACAAGGCGCGAATTAGGCGGCTCGGCCAAAATTTAAATATCTGAAGTCTGACAGGTTGCCGCGTCACATCTGCCAATCGGGAACTCAGCTTTGGAAATGTGATGTTTTCAGTGACTCAGTCAGTGGGTAGAATACTAATCCTGTTTCTGTCCTGAACTTCCATCTTTTTCCTTTACCCGTTGGAGCCGCAGGTTTGCAGAGCTCATCCGTCTACTTTGGGGCAAAGGTGGAATAAACTCTGGGCAGATCGTCTGCTTTGCCGGCTCAGGCCTCATTGAGACAAAATAAAAAGGTCTCCTAATTTTCCATTTCCCCCTCAGGTTAATACAAGACAATGATCCTTCAAGCTCAGCCACAGAGACACAGTGGAAGCGGCTGTCATACAGACACAGCCTCCTGTACTGGGAAAATAGTTTAATAATAATCATATAAACGCAAACATGGAGACATGATTACAGATGTTTTTGTAGAACTCTTCAAAATATATAAACCATTTCTCAACATCATCTGTGTCTACCGTACATTCTAAGTGAGATATCCACAGACACTGTTCCTTATAGCAGTGTTTTTCAACCTTTTTTGAGCCAAGGCACACTTTTTCCATGA
>NC_050523.1:23762561-23767694 GCF_002922805.2 Oryzias melastigma | reverse complement strand
GTCAAGCTCAGGAACACATTTTCTGACAGGCGACAAGCAGTGAATTTGTTGCATGACAAAAGAGGGGCGGAGCATGAGAATTTGTCGCACGAATCACGTTTGGTGTGAAAACACCTTTTAGCCTCAGCCGTCCTGTGACCCCGAAAGGGACTTAACAGATTTAGGAAATGGATGGATACTTTGACATGAAAGGAAAGCTGTGAGAGCAGCCATGTTGTTGGTGCAGAGACTCTGAAGGTACATCCATGCACGTTTGGTTCAAGTTCAAGAATGCATCAAACGCATGTTCTTTAAAGTGTGTTTAGCCCATGGTGGTCCTCTATCAGCTGTATATGCTAGAGGTGCTATGCTGGCTTGTTGCAAACTTTGTCGCCATATTGGATATGTCGAGATGTCTGTTTACTGCTGTGCTACAATTGCACAAACGGGGCTGGAAACACAAAAATGTGACTTTTCACAAGTACATTATTACTGTCAGCTAATAAAGGAGAAAAGAAAAAAATGTCTTCTGGATCTTCTTGAAGAACAGCCTCCCATGTCAGTTTTCCTGGTTCTGTCTTTGCAGTATGGATTTGTTGGACGGTGGATGAGCCCCGGCAGAACCACAGTGGGAGCCCTTGACTTAGGGGGGGCGTCTACACAGATAACCTTTGCCACACAGGAGCTAGTGGAGGAAAAACGAAACTCGATGAAGATGCTCCTTTATGGACAGACGTACTCCCTGTACACACACAGCTTCCTCTGCTACGGGATCAACCAGGTCTACATGAGAATGCTGGCTCATGTTGTGAAGGTAAAGAACATGTGGCTCAGAAACCGCAGACACACTCCATCATACCACACAGGGATCAACGCTGGGGTGATATAAGAAGAACAGCAACAATCATGGCACTGCTCATTTAAAAAACTTTAAAAGGTTGAGATCCCAGCAGTGGAAGACCACAGAGGAGGTTCATGGATGTAGAGGAGGACATAAGGTTATAGAGTCCCCCTGGTGTTTTTGGAAGAACTGATGTACAGTATTCTGTTCTTGTTCTGTACTGTTTGTCATAAATATTCTGAATAAAATTTGTTAAAAAAAGAGGGTTATTTATATAGATGGTCAACTCACTGTGGCAACTCAAAATGCCAACCAACATTTTATGTGCGGCTTTCCATCTGTGCAAAACCTGATTTTGTTATTGTTTTCATTGCACTGTTTGATGTCTCAAATCTCAAAGGCTGCGTTTCATTTGTGTTTCAGTCTCAGGGTTACATGCAGTCTGTGACTAACCCATGTTACCCTGCCGACGTCAACAGCACGCTGAAAATGGACGACGTCTTTGGCTCTCCTTGCACAGAGGAGCACAAACCAAAACCCTACAACCCAGACGCTACCCTGACCGTCAAAGGCAGCGGAAACTATCAGCAGTGTGAGGAGAACATGTCTAACCTGTTCTCCTTCAAGGACTGTCCATACTCGCAGTGTTCATTCAACGGAATCTTCCAGCCAAATATCACCGGGAACTTCATGGTGAGAAAAATGAAGGTTTTTGCCGTTGAATTTCCTCTGTTTTGAGGAGTGATGCATCCGGGCACATTTTCAGACAGTTCCAGATATTTATTGACCCATCTTTGCTGCTCAGATCTTTTTAATAGAATTTTAGATACAGTTATAAGTAGGGCTGTTAAATTATCATATTAATTGCGATTAATTAATTACAGACATTTTAGTGCTTCATTGTTTTTAATTGCGTGAATCTCATTTTTGCGTCGAAAGGTATCTTCCGTGTTATGCACACCTGGAGGAGATTTTTTGCCCGTTCATACCAGAGTCATTTAGGAAAAATATTGACGTGGGAAATTGGAGACTCTCGACCTGATGTTTTTTTGTTGTTGTTGTTATTTGCTCAAGACTGAAAAAAATGACCCTTTGTTGGTCTCAAAGTAAAGGTTGGAAGTCTTTTATAATTAAGAAACACACCTTTTTTAGCTTTATTTTGGTCTTTTACTGTAACACAATGTCACTAACTTAAAACAAAATACCTCAAAAGGAGGTTTTTCACTGCAACTAGTAGAAAATTGCAATTCAAATTCGATTAATTAGATTAATAATTATAAATCACGATAAATTAATCACACAACAAATTAATCGCATGACAGCACTAGTTATAAGTTAAATAAAGCCGTTAATATTTTTTAATCGCACTCAGGTGTGCAGGCTGTGAAATCAGCTTAATAAAACTCAGTCTAAAATAAACGTAAACTTTTTAATATTCTATGATTGGGATTTTATTAAATTAAAGGGATAATATGGTATTTATTGGTAGTTTTTGGACAAAATAAACGTCTCTCTGAAGGCTGCTTGGCAGAGCAGCACCTCATCTCCTGCGGGGGAGGGGAAAGGGGGCCGGAGTGAACCGCAGTCGTCTACTATGAGAAATCCAGAGAGGAAAACGACCATTATTTTATTTTGGAATGCGGACCTACATGAATTTTCCACAATAACAAGCACCAGTGGATCTCCGAGAAAGTCCCGCCCACTATCGCGAGAGTCAAACAGTTCAGAGAAGACAGACACGCCCCCACCTGTGAGCAGCCGACCTGAAATCCAAACTTCTGCCAAAAAAAGTTGTTTCATTATTTTTCACAAGCATAATAAAGAAAGTTTATGTGAAAAAAAAAGAATAAGCAGGAAAAAAGGGAAAAATAGAATTCCAGGAAAAATGTCAGTGGTGAGAAATTCTTATTTTTGGGCTGCCTGGTGTGACTTTAGTCTGGATTTTTTTAGTATTTTCATTCAAGAACATGTTGATTAGTTTGTTGACATTTTTTTTCTTGTTGCTTTTTATAAAATCACACCTAAAACTTTCATTCTATGTTGTAAAAACAGTTTGTTCAACATTTTGGGGGTTTCCACAGAAAATTGAATCACATTTTTCCAGACAGAATTTTCTGTTTTTGCATGATTTTATGTCTAGTGTGTGAATATAATATATAAAAATGATGAAATAAAGGTAATGTTACGTAGGTGCGGTCGTGCTGAGTAAAGTGATACCAAATAAGCAAGCAGGTAGTCTTTCAAATTGAAAATACAAAAGTAAATTCAAATATAGACAGATACTGAGTTTTACACCCTATAGGTTCCAAATGATTAAAAATAAATGTTCCAAATACACAATTTTGCATGTGATTTCATATTATGATTATTTACAGATGTGTCTGGCAAAAACAGTAACTAAAAAAATGAATGTCGATTAATCGCGATTATATATATAGTAAAGTGGAAGCGGCCTCCCTTTTTCGTGTGGTGTGTACCTTACCTTACTGTATTTTTGAACCATGAAGTACGTTAAAAATTCTTGAATTTTAAAAAAAATGTTAACTCCCTATGAAAATAACCTCAAGGATGAACTGTGGTTGCACTTAATGACCTGCAATTGATCTCTGTGGTACATTTTAAAAATCTGTCAAGTGTTTTAGCACGAATTTGGTAAATTACAATGGTTTGATGGAGAATTGTGGGTATTGTAGTCAGGAGCCTTGTAGAATGATACATGATGTCCTTCAGCTGTTTGTGACTGAGTTCAATAAACTTTGAGTTGCATTTTTACTTTACTTCTTAATACTTTTTACTCTACAGTTACTTTTTATAGAGGATTAGGGAGTAGTGAGTGAATGAGGACTTGTTAAAATAATGCTAACTAAATTAAATCTAAAAACTGGTTACCCAGATATTAACTCTTTAACACCTGAGGTGTCGTCTGTGACACTTACACACAAAATCTTAACATATTGTAACTTTTCAACCGTTAACATGATAATTCCAGCAGATTTTAAAGGAGAAAAGCGGCTCGCGCCGCTTTTCTCCTTTAAAATCTGCTGGAATTATCATGTTAACCATTAAAAAATGACAAGAAATCAAAGAACATACACACTGGCGCTCCGGTGTTATAGGGTTATGCTTGTTGTGGTGGTTTTCTGAGTATTTCAGCAGTTCTCCTCTGTTACCAGGCGTTCTCTACCTTCTTCTACGTTCACTCGTTCCTGCAGAAATTGACAGGAAAGCCGGTGAACTCGCCGCAGCAGCTGCAGGAGGCGACACAAACAGCGTGCAGCATGACTTTAAGTCAAGTAATGCTCTATATGGATGTGCATCACACCCTATTTTGCTGGCACTCTTTGCGGGTCCTGAGCTCTGGTTCTTGTTGCAGATGTCAAGTCTGGTTCCAGACATGAGCCGTTATATGAAGAACTACTGCACTGCCTCCGTGTTCATGAAGACACTCATGCTGAAGGGATACGCCTTCGACAACTCAACATTCCCACAAATCTCCTTTCAGAAAAAGGTAAATGAAACCCGTTTAGATGAGTCTGCTCTGTATTTGACTTAATGAGTTGCTGTGGTGTTCCTGCAGGCGGGGGACACCTCGGTGGGGTGGGCTCTGGGTTACATGCTCACCTTGAGTAACCTGCTGCCTGCAGAGAGAGGGAGTCTGAGGAAGGCCCTGACCCCAGGCGTGTGGGGGACGCTCATCTTTCTCTTCGCCTTGCTCCTCGCCGCAGCTCTGGGTTTCCTTTTGTACCAAGCTCTTTCTAAGAGGAAGGATGACGATGAGGGCGCCATCTGAACAGTGCTCTCTGGGAAGAGAAATCCAGTGTTCAAACAATTTAGTTTGATGTCAAATTGACTGAAAAAAACACATTTTTGGCTTGGTATTCATGATAGTAGCATATTTTCCTGTGTGTCCTCAAACTGTGACCAAAACAACTTTAAATGACTGCACTGTAACAACAGTCCAATCTAAAACTAAAGCACGACTTCATCCATGGCTGATCTGATCGATGCACAGTAGAGTGAAAGAGAAAAAAGGAATAGTTTTACAATTGTTTGAATAAAGTGTGCTGAAGGACATTTTTAAATAATTTTAAACAGCTCAACTGCTTTCAATTATGTGTTTTTTTTTCATTCCATCCTGACGGGAAGTGAAAAAACAGTCCAGCTCATTTTAGATTTTTGTGAAGATATTTCTCTGTTGCAATAAAGAAAAAAGATTGTTTTTCATCTTAGCTATTATTCACCAGTTAAATTCTTTTTGTACACTTTTTCTATGGAAATCGATTTTTTTAATCTGCACCTGATTCACAACAATT
>NC_050523.1:23746026-23762508 GCF_002922805.2 Oryzias melastigma | reverse complement strand
ACTTTTTAAAATATAACAAATAGTTTTATTTATAATTTGTCTTAGAGCTTTTTTAATGCATCTGGTTCACAGTTACATCTGATATTTTATACAAAATGTATTTCCTTGAGTGCTTTTTTTTTACATTTCACAGTAAACATTCAATTGTATTGTATTTTTACAAATGACTACAACTACCAGAATGTGTGCTGTCACAGGTTTGCTTCCACTGGGACTGGAAATCCTCCAAAATAAAAGCCTCTGGTAAAAATGTTTTTGTTTTTTAATTAAAAAAAATCAGTTGTTAATATTACTTGATGTGTTTTAGTTTTTTTTTTTATTGTTTTGTTTTACTTTAAGACACTGTAAAAATAAATGATGATATTATTTTTCTCAAATTCTTGAAGATACCAGAAGAGATACAAACTCTTGAAAGTTTATATGAATTTATTATTTTGAGGATCTAGAGTGCTGGTCTTGAGGCCTTAAGATGTGCAAATGCAAGAACAATACATACATACATATATATGTTGAAAAACAAGAGTAAATAAAAGCCAAACATAACACACATTTGAAAATGGCAAAAATTATTAAAAAAACAATTAAGCCAAAAGCACAGAGAGGTCAGAGTTTTATTTGTTAAAACTTTGAAACAAAAACAGGCTCCCTGTACAGTACTTGTTCATGAATCACTCACCTTTGGCTTTTTACTCTGCGTAATAAGCAGACTGTAATTTAACGGATTTGACTGATTCTGTAAATGTATGCATTTTTTTTTTCGTGTTCACTTTGGTTGATTGTACTTGTGTTTGAAATAATCTACAGATAAAGTTGTCGTTGTAGCATGTGGCTTCCTCCCACCGTCCAAAAACATGCTTCAAAGGTTAATTGGTGACTCTAAATTGCCCCTAGGTGTGAATGTGAGAGTGAATGGATGTGTGATTGGGGCCCTGCGACAGACTGGCAACCTGTCCAGGGTGTACCCCGCCTTCACCCATCAGTAGCCGGGTTAGGCTCCGGCACCCCGCGACCCCGACAGGGACAAAGCGGTCAAGAAAATGGATGGATGGACAATGAGGAAGTGCTCATGACAGAGTGAATAACAGGCAACAGCTAAAACAGGAAGTGGGGACAGCTGCACTTGTCACACAGGTCAAGCAAAAGTCACTGAGCAGAAAAAAAAAACATAATTTCTGTCTGTTGCAAAAGTCACTCTGCCTTATTAGGAGAAATGTATATGTGTGTTATGGTGATTGGGTTTGAGGATTCATGCATCACAGATGTATCAATAATTCCAGCCTGTTGCGGAGGAACACCCAGAGAGTTCCAGAGAGAGCCACGTTGCATGTGACTGTTCTGGGCTTCTCCTTTCGCGAAGGTGAAACTTACATAAAAAATTTCAGTACTACTTCAACAAAACATAATTTTGATTTAAATACTTGGGTTAGGTCGTCTTTTCTGTTTACTGCCATGAATCACTTTTTTTTAAAGTCAGGATTTATTTTGAAGGTGAACCGGAAGTAGTTGGAGCCGGCGGAACTGTGGTCTAAATTGAACTCTGGAGCGGCCGCTTTTTTCTATATTAGTTTTTTGCATTTTTATAAAATATATTGCATAAAAACCCAAATTATAAATAGTTTACGTCCTCGGCATCAAGATAAATTGGTTTTAACTAAATAAGAGCCTTTGTTTAGCCGGCCGCGTGCTCGCTCCGGGTTTGGGAATGTGCACGCAGACCAGGGCCGCGGCTCTCATGGCCAACATCCCGGAGGCGGACATCGACCCGTCCGGGGTGTTTAAGTACGTCCTGATCAGGGTCCACAGCCGGGAGGAGGGCGACGACTCGGAGGTGGACATAGTCCGCGGCTACGGCTGGGCCAGCTACCATGGTGCGTTCAGGGACCTATCCGAACCTGTGCCATTCTGAGCTGCGCTAACTGTCTGGAAATGTACCGTTTCCTGGTGTTTTTCTTGTAGCTGACATCTATGATAAGGTCTCAGAGGAGTTGGAGAAGGGCGGAGTCCTGGACTGTGAGTGTCTCGGAGGAGGGAGAATCAAACACGACCCCGAGGCTAAGAAGATCCATGTGTACGGATACTCGCAGGTATGAAGGTGTTCCGTGAAGGCGGCATGCAGCAGTTTGCGTTCACACGGGAGTTCTTGAACGCGCGTTTGACCCATAGTGTTCACACTGGACAAGCAGGGAGGGGTTTCTCTTTTTCTTTTTCTATTTGTAATAAGATGAGATCTTTCTATTTTAATTCAGCATTGGGTGACCCCTCATCAGTCTGTTCTTCTTCTGTGGTTTCTTCTTTATATGTTGGGCGCTCGCTTTTCCTCTCCCCTTCCTGTTTTACTGTCCGGGGGGAGAGGAGCTAATACTGTGTCTTTCTGTGTCATTCCTTTCTGGAAAATTGTCAGATCTGCATTAAATGGTGATGGTCTCCGAGGGTACTGCTGTGCTTCCACGTCTTTATTCTTATAAACACAACGCAGAATCGATCCGGTTACATATTGTGTACTCGCATATTTCCACCACCTACATTTGAGAGGCTTGGTGTGAAACGTTGAAGCTGAACTAATCTGGAGAATCTTGCTCCAGGCTTTTTCTTTCTCAGCTCCATTCTGATATATGAAAGACTCGGTGTCATAGAAATTCAATGTTCATAACCGTTGGTACTAACATGTTTGGACAAGGACGCAGCTGCGTTAAAAACGCGACAAATCTGACAGCCCTAATTATAAAGTATAGTAAGGTTTTATTCTGTTTACTGCCAGTCCAACAGTGTTGCCATCGATCCAACGGGTCCCGGAGCTGTTTGAAAGAGATCCTGTTTTAGGGTGCTGTTTCTCTGTGTTTGAGACACTCCTCCAGCTTATATTTTTACCTGCAGTTCTCAGGGTTTCGTGCTCTGCTGTCGCTCCAGATGGACAGTCTGCATTCAGTTATCTGCTTGAGTTTTGTTGTCTAAGACTTTGTGGATAAAGAGAAGATGTCGTCATCACAGAGCAGTCGTTGTGATCACTGACGTCTCTTCTGGAAATGTCCTCTATACTTGCATTTGGGCCTTTAAAGCTGAATAAAGTAGAACAAAGTCCATATTCAGTTATTTCAGCATTCGATGATAACCAGAAGTGATATGACACCGAGGTTTAAATAACACCAGAGATTTTTTTTCAGGCGTTTATCAAGTTCCTTGCAGTCGGACAGATAATCCATATTCCACGTTCTGGTTCCACTCATGGAGCTGACTCACTTTCAATGTTTGAGAAACCATAAAAGCTCTTAAAGCAGGGATATCAAACTCAATCACACAAGAGGCCAAAATCCAAAACACTCCTTAGGTCGAGGGGAGAACAGGATAAACATTTATTGAACACTCTAAAACTACATTTTTAAAACTTTGAAACCGTAACTTTTTAACATAATTATGAACTAGATATATACTGAATGCTGTAAGCTAAATTTGGCCGCAGAAGATGCTAGTGCTGATAGCTGAAAAATGCTGAAGTTAATAGCCAGCTAAAATATTAGCTAAATGAAAATTAGCCTAATAGAAAAACTTAGGTTAGCCAAAACAGCTAGCGTGTAGCTGAAATATTAGCTAAACTCCAAAATAGCCTAAATCTTAGTAAATGCTAAAATAGTCCAAAAAGCTGCAGAATGGCAATTTAAAAACTTTAAAACTATACCTTTTTAACATAATTATGAATAATACAAATGCAGGAAAGTTAATCCAGAATAAATCAACTTAAACCTTAAATAACTTTCAATATTTTACTCTCCATAAAAATATATTTTGTAAAAATTATACAACTTAGAAATGAGTGCAAGATAACATCGGGTCAATAATAACAATAAATAAAATGATCTGGAGGGCTGCGGTTGAAGAGCTTAATAGCATTGGTGCTCGTCTCTGGGTTCAGAACTCCCCGTGAGGATCAGCTCCTGTCCTGCAGCCGCTGCTCCTGCAACAGTGACACGCCATCAGGGAAGGCAGTACGGCAAGCCAAAAGGGTCAAACATCACCAGGAAAAGCGAACATGGCAGTGCCTCACCTGCACATGTACTATAGATAAAAATAATTATTTCAAATATTTAATTGTTCCCACAGTTAGTTTCAATACCACAATTAATACCAAAAATTAATGAGAGTTTGAGCTTAACTTTTTCATTTAAGATTTAATTTGGACGGGGGGTTGCATATTCAGCATTCTGTTGTCTCAGTTTCTGTAGATTTGGTCTCCAGACATGTAAATGTAATCAGAAACTTTTACATTTTTGCTTATGTTCAAAGTTCAAGGATGTGTGAGTGTATACTTATGCTTTGAAGTACTTTAGAAATGCTTTCTCAAATATTTTTTTAAAGCTTTTCAAAATGTAATTTTAGTCTTTTATCTCCTTGTTTTTTTACTTTTTATTGATCTGAGAAAGGATCTGAACCGTGAGATTTGTGATCCGTTACACCCCGACTACAAACAGAGTACTCTTATCACTTCAACAGCGCTAACAGACTCCTTGTCCAGTGCATGGAATTTGAGGAGTTAAATAAAAGTCTGTACGACACGCATGCGTCTAACCTTCTTCACCCTTCTGCGTTGCATAATGCTCATCACAACCTGTTGCCTGCAGCATGCCTGGAGAAGAAATGCGCCTGAACATTTTCACTCTAAAGGCTGATCATGCTGTTTATGCCTTAATTGCATAAACAGTGAAGAGTTTTGGTTGTTCAAAGAGCGTCAATGCTGGAGCTAAAACTCCAGGGTTAAAGGGTTCATCTTGGATTACTCCTCATAGCAGGTTACATGACTAATGCTGATGCTTTGTCATCACAGGGATTTGGGAGGGCCAACCACGGCGTGGCCACAGAGAAGCTGAAGGCCCGCTTCCCGGGTTATGAGGTGACCTGGGCCAATGAAGGGTACTGAAGCCTCTGGAGAGCCACGCCTGCTGGAGGCCCGGACTGCAGACACATCCTGGGACGAAGAGAAGAACATCAGTCATATTTCTCATCTGAGACTTGTGTGACACAGACTAACAAGAACTAATGTCCAGAGACAAAATCGTTCTTTAGGTTAACCAAACAAACTCCTGGAGTTTAACGATGCGCTGTTTGTTTTCAGACCTGATGGAACAGATTTAGTTTATGTAATAAATGTTTCCTAAAATGGAAAAATCCTAAACCGTGTTTCTTGAGTTCTATGGATTCGTGTCATCTCAGGACAATCCGACTAATCAAAGTGAAATCTGCTGAAGAACAGACGAAGAGGAAAAGATGAAACTTCAGATGCAGAAATCTGTGGCAGAAAGGAATTCTGTTTCAGTTTGGATCTTACCTGAGAAGATGGAGCAATGAGGACAGTTCTGTGTGGACATGGTGCTCTCACTTTCTGCTCTGTGAGGTCAGAGGTCACAGTAGTCTGAGTTACATATGCAGCAGCCTGTCAGAAAATGACACTCCTGCCTCACATGTTTTAGCAGGACCCCGTTGCTGTGAGGTGAACACTGTGCAGTCATCCTTCTTTGCTAACCATTGATCAAACATAGCTTAATACTTTAACATAGTGATTAAAGGGGCTGAGCAGAATTTGGAACGGCTCCATTTATGCACACAGAAAAACCAACTCTGGATAAAGATACTAGAAACTGGTTAGTATCTGTGCAAGATTTTAAACACAAATCAGCTTCACAGAGGAACCACATTTTAAAGTATTACAACGTGTTTGTGTTGTAACTTGAATCCATTGTCGTGTCAAATTTGAATAAATCCTTTCAAACTCAATGAATTCGTTTTATATGAGAAAAAAATACGAATCTGAACTGAAACTAAAGTGTGTTGTGAGTTGGATGCAACTGTGGATCCATAGCAGTTTTTCAGGCTGATTTCACTGCAACCAAACATGCATCACTGCAACTATCACTGCAACCAAACATGCATCACTGCAACCAAACATACATCACTGCAACTATCACTGCAACGATCACTGCAACCAAACATACATCACTGCAACCAAACATGCATCACTGCAACTATCACTGCAACGATCACTGCAACCAAACATACATCACTGCAACTATCACAGCAACCAAAATTGCATCAAGGCAAATATTACTGCAACCCAACTAACATTTATGCAACTATCCCTGCAACCAAACACGCATCACTGCAACTATCCCTGCAACCAAACATGCATCACTGCAACTATCCCTGCAACCAAACAAACCTCAATCCAACTATCCCTGCAACCAAACAAACCTCAATCCAACTATCCCTGCAACCAAACAAACCTCAATCCAACTATCACTGCAACCAAACAAACCTCAATCCAACTATCACTGCAACCAAACATGCATCACTGCAACTATCACTGCAACCAAACAAACATCAATGCACTTGTGCATCTATTAGTGCAACCACATTGCCATCATTGCAAGTGGAGGCTCCCCCCGAACGAGTGAGTGAGTCCAGAGGAGGCTTCCTCTGATGAGCAGACATCACTGCAGCCATGCAACCATCACTGCAACTAAGCAGTGAGGGATTGCAACTGTCCCTGTGACCATCACAGCAACTTAGACTGTCTTCAGGCTCATCAAAAAAAGAAAACATCTAACCAATCAGAATCAGCTTAAAGACTTATGATCCATTTCATTCCTGATTAAAGCCAGACAAACACACCTGATTGTAACACTTCACTTCATGAGAGACCAAAGGTTCCCAGAGGAGATTTCTCCTACAGTTCACTTGGCAACTCGGGAGAAAAACTAACAGGAAGAAACGTTGACAATTTTAACATCTGTCCAAGGACAGCAGCTGCTGGGTGAATTCTGGCTCATTGTTTACGATACTTTTAATGTGTCCCTAAGAAATAAATCAAATCAAATGAAATCTGCAGCAGATTCAAACTAAATCTACGATGGTGGTTGGGTGTCATGTCCTCATCTTCCAGATCCTGCTCTTTCAAAACACATGGTGCTATAGTTCTTTAATAACTATAAGTGGTGTCATCTATTCTAGACGTTTTATGAGGGGAGATTGTCGCAGTTGCATGCTGGGCACTTTCAAAGTCCGCGTGTTATCTGTGACTAGGAGGGGTCGGAGTCTGAACTCTTACCTTCAGACTGGAAGAAGCTGAAGGATGGTGCGTTCGGGAACCCTCGCTCTTCTGCTGCTGCTGAGTTTTCAGTTGGGTAAGAGATTTTTAGTTCTAAAAATACTTCAATTCTGGACTTTGTTGTGATTCCAAGACCAGACAAATTTCCTCTGAAGGTTCCCATTCAGGTCATGTTCTCACAGAATTCTGTTCCTGGAGTCTGCCGGACTTTAAGGTTTCTCTGGAGATGTTTGTTTGCTTATCTGAAAATCTTCTTCAGTTCTAACAAGAGATGGAGATTCAGGTTATTCATGTCCTGACTGGTGTTGTGCAGATGACTCCTGAGCTGTAATAGATGACATATTACTAGTTAATAATAGTAATGATAAATAGTAATCGCATACCTTCCTACATTACTGGGTCCAGCTTCAACTCTTCTGGGAACCACAAGTTTAAGGAGTGTATTTATTAGAATTTTCGACCATTCTTCCAAAAGCACATTGAGAGCAAGACCTTCTCCAGTGCGTGACCTAACCAGTCTCTGGTTTAATTCATTCCAAAGATGTTCCATGAGTTTCAGATCAGGACTCTGTGCAGGCCAGTCCAGTAAATCCACAGACTCTGTCCTCCATGTCTTTATGGAGCTTGCTTTGTGCACAGTCATGCTGAAAGAGGAAGGAGCCACTCCAAACTGTTCCCTTAACAGCATGGGATTGTCCAGAATGTTTTGGTATCCTGAAGCATTCAAAGTTAATTTTACTGGAACTAAGGGGCCTGAAAAACACCATCATTCCTCCAAATCCATCTGAAATGTCCCGTTCTTCTGCAACCTCCACACTCAGACGGGTCGATCAGATTTCCAGATGAAAAAGTGTGATTCCTCCCTCCAGAGAAGGTGTCTCCACTGCTCTAGAGTCCAGTGGCGACGTGCTTTACACCACTGCATCCACGCTTTGCATTGTACTCGTGTGTCTTGGATGCAGCTGCTCAGCCATGGAAACCCATTCCATGAAGCTCTCTGGTTCTGGACTTGGACTGATCTGAAGGTCACATGAAGTTTGGAGCTCTGTGATTGACTGTGCAGAAAGTCGGAGAACTCTTTGACCTTCAGCATCCTCTGACCCCTCTCCAGTTCCACTTGTTGCCTGAGTTGCTGTTGTTCCCAAACTCTTCCATGTTGTTCTGATAGAACTGACAGTTGACTGTGGAAGATTAGGTCACGACTGGATTTGTTGCACAGGTGACATCCTATGACAGTTCCACGCTGGAATTCACTGAGATCCTGAGAGTGAAACATTCTTTCACTAATGTTTATAAAATTATTAAGACACCTGGTTCTGATCATTTGGATGGGTGAGCCAATACCTTTGATAATAGAGTCTAGTGTATTTCGCAAAACTGCAGTGGAAACACTCTTTGAATTAGAGTCACGTGAACAGCAACCACAAATCACGCTTAGCTGTGCAATGCCTCGGGCACTGCACAGAGGGCTCCATAACCACAGTCCTACAGCATCAACAGCCTGTCGACAACAGCTCATCAATATTTGAGCATGTCATGCAGAATTGTAGGATCCACAGCTCCTCTGTAAAATCACCAATAACGATTTCCCCAAATCACTTCATCCGTAGTCGCTCCCACGTTTAAGAAGCTCGCTGCTCCACGGCCTGAATAAAATGGGAACTCCTACCTTTGATCGATGATGATGAGCGCTAGTGCTGTGGCAGAAATAACCAAATGGTTTTTAGTAAATGTTTTTTTTAAAGTATTCTAATACAAATCTAAAAGATTCCAGAGATTAGATGGCTCCAAGTAGATGCGTAGTAGCAGACCTCTATATGCAGATGTCTTTCAGAACTCTATTTGTAGACATTCAATAAAGTAACAAAATAGATTTGTGAGAGATGTCATGTAGACATCTACATATAGAGAGGTATCTAATAGACATCCTGTGCCCAGTCGTGGGAAGTTTCACCTCACAAATCTTCATATTTAATGTTTTTATCAACACAAAACACAAACTTAGTTTTTGTTTTCTTCACATAGAAGGTAAATTTATGTTCACAAATCCAACATCTCAGAATCCCAGAGTTTCTGCTAAATCAAAACAAAGCTTTTACGTTTTTTTAAACAAAGATTGTCTTCAAACTTTCAGATATTTGTTTGAAATAAAATTGATTTTGTATGAAAAACTTCAGTTAACTATGAATGACATCCTTAAATTGTATTCATTTACACACATTTTTTTTAAATTTCCAAGTAACTTTCATCAACATATGAACATGATCTTGCAATCTGTAATTCCTTAATGAAATAAAAAAATTAAAAAACATAACTTTTTAACATAATTATTAATAATAAAAATGCAGGAATATTATTCCAGAATAAATCCTTCTAAACTTCAAATAACTTTCAATATTTTACTCTCAATAAAAATGTATTTTGTCAAAATTGTACAAGTTAAAAATAACATAAAGAAAGATAACGTCGGGACATTAATAACAATAAAATAAAATGATGTGGAGGGCCGGATAGAATCACCTGGAGGGCCGGATCCGGCCCCCGGGCCTTGACTTTGACATGTGTGCTTTACTGTATTGCTTATGAAAGAAGGCTGTAGCTCCAGAGATGAACTCTGAGTGTGTCCAACAGCTGTTTGGTCCTCTGTCCATCCTCAAACCTTTAACTGACATAACCAGCAGAATGAGAACGTTTCTTTTCTCTCAGCAGCCGCAGGTTCTCCGGCTGCTCGCTGTCAGACTGCAGAGGTCAAATGTGACTTTGTGTGCGACTGCTCCGACTGCAGCGATGAGGAAGACTGTGGTGAGTCCGCAGAAGCTTTTACTTTGAAAAACCATTCAGACTTCTTTGTGGGTTAAAAAAAATTAAGAGGCAGTTAAAGCCTGAAATCTGTTCCCAGATGTGTAAATGTCAGCGGGTTTAACTGTTTATAACATCCTCCCTAAGGCCACGCCGGGAAGGACTTTCAGTGTGACTTCGAGGATTCTGGTATGTGTGGATGGACCGTCCAGTCCGGTGAAGGTTACACCTGGGAGAGGCTCCAGGGGGGGCCGTCTGACAGCGGGCCTTTGTCTGACTTCACCACAGGCACAGCCACAGGTAACCACAACAGTTGTGTACCGCTGAGGAACTGTCATGCTCTTTGACCTTTAGGTTGTAATTCAGATGTTTCATTCTGGTATTCAAAGGTTCTTCTCCTTCAAGGGGTTCCGGCTTCTTCTTTCTGTTTTGCTGAATTTTATCAAACTTTTTTTTATGCTCATTTGAAAATCATCAGCACATTTTCTGCTTCTATAATTAGTCAGACTTTTAAAAACGCAGCAGTGGCTTCAACTTCAGGTTAAAAACTCATAGCCTAGTCCAAGCATGGCAACGTTCATACCTATTTCTTTGTTTTAAACCAAGTTTTGGCTTTGAATACTTTTAAAAGACCCACTCTGTCTTTTAAATCATTAAAGCTGTTGGTCAATCAGCAGAAATCCAACAGTGTGTCAATAAAAAGAAGCCAACATCACATACAAAACACACGATTTGTAACATTTTGCTATGGCACGTGTCAAAGTCAAGTCAGAAAATCCCCAGATCCTTAGCTTTCTGACCGGTTCTTCTCTTGCAGGCTGGTTCATGGGGGTGAGCGCCGTCACGGCTCCATCACCACTTAAGACAGTTCTCATCTCCCCGGAGATAAAGCAGTCTTCACCGACATGTCGTCTCCGTCTCAGATACTTCCTCTGGGATTCAGGTAGCGCTTGAGGGACATCCTCCTTTCATCTCCAGACAGAACTGAACCAACGATAAGCTTCTCTGCTGCTGACAGACGCACTGAGGCCTCTCTGATGTCCAGAGTTGAACGGCTTGTTGTCTTCAGGTCAGACGGGGCTGGGCTCTGCGCCCCTGTGGGGGTCCATCCTCCACCAGGACTCTCAGGAGGCGGTGGTGTGGCGTCCTGAGGCCTCCAGCGTCCGGGCCTGGAGGGAAGACACCATCTTCCTGGGGCGCATTGCTCCAAGCTTTCAGATCAGACTTCACTCTGAGCGCTCAGAGGGGCGAGGGGGGGACGTGGCCTTAGACCAGCTGGAGTTCCTGGACTGCGCTTTGCCCCGTGAGCCTCTCAGTCTTCAGCTGATCACCAAACAAACCCTTGATATGAGGAACTCTGAGGATCATTTGATGTTTTTGTCCTCCTGCCATTGTCAGGTCCTGGTCCTGAGGAGGAGTGTCCTGCAGGGATGGTGAGGTGTTCGAACGCCGCCTGTGTGGAGCAGCGGCATGTCTGTGATGGCAGCGATGACTGTGGGGACGGCACTGATGAAGAGAGCTGTGGTGAGAAACTACTCGAGCTTCACAGAGTCAATGTCTGAAAAGGCTCTAACGCAAAAGAGCCGTGCTCCTGTTCTCCAGGTGATTTCCGCCGCTGTGACTTTGAGGAAGGTCTGTGCGACTGGGACCTGAGGTCATTATCTAAACTAAAGTGGATCAGAACCAACCAAAAGGAGATCTCCACCACCGATCCTCTGAAAGGGCCCGGCAGAGATCAGTCCAAAAACTCGGTGTCAGGTATACCAAACCTCCCACACAACAGCCCGAAGTCATTCCTGCAAGAAGAAAAACTATGCATTTCTTCTAAATCATGACAGGTTACTTCCTGTATGTGACCGTCCCGGATGGCGGTCTGTCCCAAGACTGGGCTGCCTTCCAGAGTCCACCTCTGCAACCAACCAACAGCTCACATCCTTGTAAGGTGAGTCGAACCCCGGGCTCCCACAGCTAGTGCTACGGCTCTAAAAAAAGAACGTTTTGAGCTTTTAAGTACATTATACTGTTCATTCCTCACTATAAAGAACCTCAAATCGGTATTTTGATCTGTTCACGCATTTAAGAGTAATCCTCTAAAAACCTGCACTCTTACAGCAGCCCCTCCCATACCCATGAAAACGAGCAGGTCCTTACATGCTGATGTCACAGAGTGAGACCGCCCCTTTCAGGAAGAGTCTGCTCTAACAGCTCAACCTTCAGTCTAACACCAACACCCCATTTCTCCACTGAGCTAGTGGTAATCAGCAAAAAACTTTCATTTTAGATCCAGAATACCATATATCTTCCAGTTGTGTCCTGTCTTCAATAAATTCCAGCTCAAACAGTTTGTTACTTTAGATGCGGATAAGGGCAGATGTATGTGCATCCATCTTTGACAAAATAGGAAGTTTATTTTTGTGGGAGAAATGAAGACACACTGCTGGCTCTAGGATGACATCATGAAATGGGCGGCAGACACACGCAGCAGCAGGCGGAGCCTAAAGAATCGAGTAATTTTACTTCTGGGTAGGAAAAAACTCACAAAAATAACAAATATTTCATAAATAATTTGACTCTTACTGTTCCAAAGGTAATATATGATTATATATAAATATGGATACAGTTCACTCTGTAATGATTCAAAAAATCATGTTATGGCCCCTTTAAGGCCCAGAGGGCTTTACAATCACAGTACCGTTCACACTAAAATGATGTATTTCAAGTCCTGCACTTTAGAAATGGATCAGCTAAGATAACATTTTTTAAATTACAAACTGTTTTAAATAAAATAAAAAAAAAACAGATTATATTTAATAAGTTTGCGTGTTCACAGAATAAAAGCATGACTCCCTGTGAATCTGTGGGTGTAGATGGTGATGTACACTCACATGTTTGGGCCGAGGTCCGGAGGCTTGACGGTGATGGTGACTGAGCGCTCCATCATCCCCGTGTGGAAGAGGGCTGGAGCTCTCGGGGATCTGTGGGTGAAGGCTGAGGTGGAGATTGTGAGCAACGCAACTTTCCAAGTAAGTGTTTATGGTGACAAAAGGTGTCAAATACAGTAAAGAAAAGTGTGTTTTTTGTATTCTTAAAATGTGGTGCCTGAGAGGCAAATGGGCTCTAATGAGAATAAAAAGAAATGATAGTCTCTGAAAGTCTCTGAAAAAACAAACTTTTTGCATCATATATACTTAATTGTTCCTCATAATTTTTACATAATAATTCAAATATTATGCAAATACATAGATTTTTCAAGTAAAGTAGTTAAGTTTACTTATTTTTTATAAGTAATCAAACATTTTGATTGTTTATTAGTAAGATCTACTTTTCAAATTGTTGTAATCACTTTTGGAGCATTTATTAAAATTATGTAAATTTTATTAGAGAAATTTATGTTTGCTCTATTTACTTAAGATTTGATAATAACCTTAGTTGTGGACGTAAGTAAATTTCACTAGATTGTTGTTGGTAGTTTTTATATTTATAAATGCATTAATATAATCAATAATTGTTAGGGCAAATTGTTACGAGGATTTTCTTAAGTAAATCTTGTGAGTTTTTTTTCAGTGATAATGAAGATCAGTTTTTCTCTGATTATATCAGGGATCCCCAAACATGGGCTGGATCAGGCCCGCCTCCACATTTGACCCCGCCCCTCACACACTATCAGAAACACAGATCGAGACCCACATAGAACGTGACTTTTTTTCCACCTCTCTGCAGTCTGAACTACGAGGGAGAGGATAGAATATGTTTTGGTTTAATAGTGATTCACTTTTTCTTTATTTCTTTATTATTATGATTATTTTTCTTCCGTACTTTTTTTTGGACGTCTATGGCTCTTCAGCTCTTTCAGCTATTGAAATATTCAACTATTTTATGCTAGCTTCATCGACTGTTTTAGCAGTTACTAACGATTTCTAGGTTATTTTGGAGTTTAGCTGATATTTTAGCTACATGCTAACTGTTTTGACTAAATTAGACATTTTACCAGTTTTTGGGCTAATTTGGAATTTAGCTAATATTTCAACTACATGCTAGCTGTTTTGGCTTATTTAGATTTTTTTTATTTTTTTTTAGACAAATGTGGCATTTAGCTAATATTTTAGCTAGCTATCAACTTCAGCGTTTTTAGCTGTCAGCTTCAGCATTTTTGGTTATCAATTTCAGCATCTTCAGCGGCCAAATTCAGCTTACAGTATTCAAACTAGCATTATCGCAGGTAATGGTATATATCTAGTTTTTTTTAAAAAGGTTTTGTATCATTTATACTATGAAGATTACAGAACTGAATTTTTCAAAATTTGGCCATGTGTGGCTTTCTGGAAAACCGTAAATGTTTACGTTTAGGCTGGGATTGTTACACTTTTTCTGTTAGCCTACAAGCCTACCAACAAGGAAAAGTTTGGCGACCCCTGCATCATACGAACATGAATTCTCTGACTGGTGAAATGTGATCTCATTCTGCTTCTTTGATCATGCAGATCCTGATAATGGCAGCAATTCGGGACTTTGAATATGGAGGAATCGCTGTTGACAGCATCACGTTGTCTCCTGAATGCCGCTTGTCTTCAGGTATGCTCTAGATCTGAATCAGACACAACAAACCACTCATGCAAAAGGCAATAAACCATGGCCTGATCAGAGTGATGCAATCATTTTTTGAACAGAAAACAACTCCCTGGAAGCTTTCCCTGAGTCCCCCAAGCACCCGTGCACCGAGCCGGAGAAGATTTGTGATTTTCACACAGACTGTGCAGAAGCCGAGGACGAGGCCAAATGTGGTGAGTGTGTTCATCTGCTCACCAGACGACTGACGGGTCTGCCAAGCAACAAGTGTAAGGACCAAGGACAGTTAGACTGAATCATTTACAACAGGAACTAGCTTTCATCATATCATGTACCTCCAACGAATATGGTGTTTTAACATGTTCTCGTGGCATTCTTCTCATGATGGAGGACGTACATAAAATTAAGCTTAATGTTGTATTTTTTTAAGGATTTCTTCATTTGGCAAACAGAATTAGAGGCTAGAAAAACTATCTTGCTTGTGTCTCATGAAAATCTCTTTGCAGGGGACTTCATATACGCTGAAGGCAGCTCAGGCTGGACTGACACCAGCATTGGAAGTCAGTGTTGGGAGCTGCATGAAAACTCCACTTCTAACGGTACAAAGACTGTCGTCTATCTCAGTTCATCCAGATAATCATGATTATTAATGTAAGTTGTGGTCTGTCAGAGGAGTACCTGGGCATAACCGAGGCTTCTGGCCAGCAGCGTACGGAGGCGCAGATGCGGACGCCCCTCCTCGGCCCCTCTGGTCCCGTCTGCAAAATGAGCTTTAATTTTTCCCTCACTGGCAGCTCCGATCACATAGGTGAAAAACGTTTAAAGAGTTGTGCTTTTTTGGAACAGAAATGTTGACCTTTTTATTCTGTCTGTGCTGCAGGCGAGCTGTCACTCAGAGTGATTGACAGCCTGCTGGGTGTTAGACCTAAAATGTGGGAGTTTGGCGGGAAGACTGGACCTGAGGAAGAAGCCTGGCAGCACGCCGATGTTCTCATCGGAGTGAGGAAGGATCGCTTCCAGGTCGGACTCGCAGCTTTAGCTTTGGTGTCATCGGAAGGCAGCCTGAATTTTAAAGATCCTGAATATACAACTCAAACTGCTGTGTAGGGCAAATTTATTTTTACAGAATTTGCTGGGATCAAGAAAGGTTACTTGTTTCTTATACATATTGAAATGAGGATTTTACTGTGAAATATACTTTCTCTGTAAAGTTTGTGGATAGAGTAAAAAGGAAGAACAAAACCGACAGGTGATGTCATGATGAGCACATAAACTCAATAGTGGACTTAGCAATTTGGGGGCCCCAAGTGAACACGAGGCCTTCTGCAGCAGTTGTATTTAATATTTTTAAAAAGTCCTTCTCTAGGTTAAAACGTTGAATACTTTCCTTACTGATCCACTTTTACACTGAAACAATGTCACACATTTTTTAAATTACAGATTGAACTTAAGACACATTTTATAAACTTTTGTTAAGTGTTCAGCTCAGGGCCCTAGAGAGTTGGGGGTCCCAGAGTGTTTGAAGACCCTGAGCGTTGGAAGCCCCAGAGTGCTGGGAGCCCAAAAGAGGTAGGGGTCCTAGAGAGTTGGGAGCCCCAGAGTGTTGGGGGCTCCAGAGAATTGGGAGCCCCAGAGTGTTGGGGGCCCCCGGAGAGTAGGAGGCCCCAGAGTGTTAGGAGCCCCAGAGTGTAGGGGGCCTCAGAGAGTTGGAAGCTCCAGAGAATTTGTGGGCCCCAGAGTATTGGGAGCCTCACAGAGTCGGGAGCCCCAGAGAGTTGGGAGCCCAACAGAGTTGGGGGCGCCCGGAGAGCAGGAGGCCCCAGAGAGTTGGAAGCTCCAGAGTTGGGGGGCCCCAGAGTATTGGAAGTCCCAGAGAGTTGGGTATCCAGAGAGTTCCCAGAGTGTTGGGGGCCCCATAGAGTTCAGAGCCCCAGAGACTTAGGGGGGTAGAGAGTTGGGGCTCCAGAGAGTTGGGGCCCCAGAGTGTTTGGGGCCCCAGGCAGTCACCTAGCCTTGCCGAATGA
>NC_050523.1:23727616-23745430 GCF_002922805.2 Oryzias melastigma | reverse complement strand
CCCCTGAGCGTTGGGGCTCCCAGAGTGTTTGGAGCCCTCGAGAGTTGAGGGTCCCAGAGTGTTTGGAGCCCCCGGGAGTTGAGGGTCCCCGAGTGTTTGGAGCCCCTGAGCGTTGGAAGCCCCAGAGTGCTGGGAGCCCAAGAGAGGCAGGGGTCCTAGAAAGTTGGGAGCCCCACAGAGTTGGGGGCTCCAGAGAATTGGGAGCCCCAGAGTGTTGGGAGCCCCACAGAGTTGGGGGCCCCCAGAGAGTTGGAAGCTCCAGAGAGTAGGGGCTCCAGAGAATTTGTGGGCCAAGAGCTTTGGGAGCCCCAGACAGTTTGGGGCCCCAGAGTATTGGAAGCCCCAGAGTGTTGGGTCTCCAGATAGTTCCCAGAGTATTGGAAGCCCCATAGAGTTCAGAGCCCCAGAGACTTGGGGGGCAGAGAGTTGGGGGCTCCAGAGAGTTGGGGCCCTAGAGTATTGGGGGCCCCATAGAGTACCCAGAGTGTTGGGGGCTCCAGGCAGTCGCCTAGCCTCACCGAATGAAAAGTCCGCCCCTGTACAAACTAAACTGATGCAGGTCATGTCGGTGACACAAACACATTTTGGTTTTTCAACTTTTTATTGCAGTTTTCATGAGAAGGAGTAAGTCCCAAACCTGTTTGTAGTTTATTTGCTTTAGTATGTTTTTTTAATTAGATAAAAAAATAGACCCAAGATCAATTTTTTGTTGTTGTCTTTTTTCCTAAATGCAACACTAATGCAACACGCTTCCACGTTTTCTTTTGTAACACCATTTATCTTTGTGTCGTGGTAAAACAAGACATTGCACTGAACACTTTGCAGTGAGAAACTTAAGCTATTGTCCACCAAACTGCACGATGGTTCTGGTTTTGTCCCTGATCCGAGCTCCTTTTGCAGATGGTCTTTGAAGCTCGTGCGGCGGAGCTGCACTCTCACGGACAGATCCGAGTGAAGGACGTTCACTTCATAGACTGCTACGCTGACTACTTCCCACAGCCTGACACAGGTGAGGCTGCTGATGTGTATATGTGGCGTGTTAGGTCTTCCTTCAAGCTTCTCAGCGTCTAACCTTGTCTCGGACAGGACTTTCCTGTAACTTTGACTCTGACTTGTGTGGGTGGTACCAGGACAACAGCGATAACTTTGACTGGAGCGCGCTCAGTGAGGACGATCACACCACCGGGAACGGTGAGTGGGAACCAATCAATGAGATTGTTTTCTCGGACTTTGCATTGAGATGGTATCCATCTTTATTCAGATGGTTTTATGTTTGGAAACAATTTCACCAAAAGCCACGCCCCCTCAGAGGAGATTTTGGAAACAGAGGCTTCAGATCAACATGAAAAATGTATTTTTAAGACGTTTAGGTTGTGGGATTTTGGTTTAAAACCTTATAATCATATTTAAAACACAACCGGGAATGTATTTTAAAATAAAAAATTGTCTTTGACTTTAAATGTATCCAAAAGTTAGGGCTTATTTTATTTAATTCCTTAAAGGTTGAAGCTGTTCTTGGTTCTGTCAGCTATACCTGGTGCTTTGACAGAAGCTGCAGAAGATCTGAACGATGGTGTGGTCCCAAACCCAAAAACAAACAAAACAATGAGCTCACAGGAAGGGCTGAAGACTAGTTTGAAGTATCCAAGAGTTATGAACCAGATCTCTGAAGTTGTTGTTTTTTTGTTGTTTTTTCTCTGCTGGCGTTCAGGCCGCAGCCTTGCTGTGGACATGTGGAGTCCTCTTCTGCGCGGAGCCATCGGGCGTTTGGTTTCATTTCCACAGCTTCCTGGAGCCACATATTCCTGCCTGTCCTTCTTCTATAAACTCTACGGGCCCAACACAGGTGACCCCCGCCGACATAATCAGCAGTAATAATAGAGAAGAACCTTGACTTTAACCATGACATGCTGGTCGCTCTGGTGGTCCTCCTCCTAGGAGCTTTGACTGTGAAGGTGACAGATATGAGCGGGTATGAATCCGTCCTGTGGACCCGGAGTGGAGCGCATGGGAACGTGTGGCATGAAGCCCACTGCCCTGTCCCCCACCAGCTCACAAACTTTCAGGTGAGGCAACATCAGGAGAGTCTTTAAGGATCCTCTTGAGTCTTCACCAATACGAAGACTTTTATTCCTGGGGTCCACTTCTGAAAATACATACATCACTACAAGAGTTTTCAATAAAGATGACATTAGTACACAGCATATTCATAATCTTCTTTTCAGTTTTCAAAATTACAAAGAAACAGACGGGGAAAAACAGGAAAATGTATCAAATTCTTTTGAAAAAAAATGAAATAAATCTATTAATTAACCCTTTAACACCTGAGGCATCGTCAGTGACGCCTAAAATCTTTAACAATCTGTAACTTTTTAACACAATCAACGTAATTCCATCAGATTCTGAAGGAGAAAAGCTGAACGAGCTTTTGAGCCCGACACCCAAATCGCCCCAGATTGTGTCTTCACATTAACATTGAAGCTTGACCCCTTTGCTGTGTCCGCTGTGAATGCACTATAGTGTGCTCCATCACACTGTTAGATCTAGTGTTGTTTCCAACAGTTTAACATCCTCAACTTGTTCAATTGGATGATTCTGTAGCACAACATGCAGCCTCTGGTTTTCTTTGACAGAAAGCTTTGAACCCAATAACATTCACGTGGTTTTCAAAACATTCAGCTTTAACTTGTTTGCTGTTACTCATTCAGAAACATACATTATCTCCTGTTGTATTACCAGTGTATTACCTACTTGAACTAAGCTAGAAGAGGAAACTGATATAACCTGTCTAGGGTGTACCCCACATTGGCCCAACAGTAACCGCATTACGCTCCGGCAGCCCCGTGACCCCTGAGGGATAAAACGGGTTAAGAAAAAGGATGGATGGTTGTAAACGGATATAGCTGTATCATCTACATCAGGTGTCAAGGTCAAGGCCCGGGGGCCGGACCTAAGGTGGTTTTTTTTTTGTTGTTTTTTAGGCTAATTTGGCATGTAGCTAATATTTTAGCTCGCCATCAGGTTCAGCGTTTTCAGCTATTAACTTAAGCATTTTCAGCTACTAGCTTCAGTGTCTTCAGCTATCAACTTCTGCATTTTTAGCTATCAGTTTCAGCATCTTCAACTATCCCCACTAGCATCTTCAGCGGCCAAATTCAGCTTACAGCATTCACACTAGCATTATTGCAGGTAATGCTATATACCGTATCTAGTTCATAATTATGTTAAAAAGTTAAGTTTTTAAAGTTTTAAAAATATTGTTTTAGTGTGTTTAATAAATGTTTTTCCTGTCGGGCTTGCGCCCTGAGGTATTTCTTTGGATTTTGTGCGATCTTGTGCGATCTTTGACTCCCCTGATCTACATAAATAGTCATAAATAAGACAGGCATGTTCAAATTCTGGTCCGTGGCCCAAATGTGGCTTTAAATTTCCACCAGGCTGCAGGCTCCTGTCATAAAATCAGTAATATGCAGCCCCAGCACTTTCCAAGAACGATTTATTGATTGTGATTTACTAAATTACATTATAAGCTGTTGTAAACCTGTGGCAACAACTTGTAACTTTTTAACTTTTGGAGCCTTAAGGGCCAAAAAATAATTACTTTATCTGTTTCTGTGATCAAACCACAATGGTTTGTACTTTTTTTGTAATAAAAACCTATTTGTGTTATTTTCTTGTTTACATGATTTCAGTTTAAAAGTTTACAGTGAGTTTCAAATACTTTAGATACATTTCACATGAACCCAGATTTAATGTTGCCCAAAAAATCTCCAGAAAGCTTTTTTCCTTTATTTTATTGTTGCTCTTCAATTAGGAAACTCACAGTAATTTTGGTCAAACTAAATTTTGATATATTTCTGTTTAATGTAATGAAATGAAAATTATCCTATTGCAATAACATTTTCACTTAAGTCCCACTCCAACTATATTTTCTTCTATTGTTCCAAGTGATCTATTAATTATACAGTTTTAAACAAAAGTGAAAAAACTGTGTTGTTTTTAGGACTTATTTTCTGCAGAGCTACAGTAGTTTGATAAAAGTTTGCCTCTGGGTTGTGAGCGGATGAAGTTAGCCTCCCAGCATTCCTTTGTTTACACTCTCCTCCTGTAGATTATAGCTCCTCACAACCCAAGCTAGCATTAGCGTAGCAAAAAAAAAAAAGAAAATGGTGAGCAATATCGGAGCTATCCAGTCGTACAGTTGTAGTCAGATTTCAGCTCAGACAAGAAAAATGAAGATGTCAACGGATCTATTTGTCTACAAGCGGATGCTTCGGGATTGGAGCGGAGCAACACTGAAGAAAGTGAAACACTATCAGTTAACAAAAGCTCTGTAATTTGTTACATTTTCATCAAATTAAAACTTGAGTTGATGGTTTACGCAACTTGAAAATCTTATTTGATAAAAACTAGTATATTTAATTGTAACAACTACAGAACTTTAGTAAATTGATGAAATGTTTCCCTTTTTACAGTGAAGGAGACTTTGGCCCTGAGCTTTTCAAAACTGCACTTTTTTTTTTTTTTGCTCCTGATATAACACAATGCAGTTTTAATCTGAAATTATTTCATATATGTCCTCCATCCTAAGAGAATTGCTACAACAACATGTTAAAAACATCATTTTCATTGAAGTGTGTCTTTTAATTTGCTTTTAATGATAATAAAAATCTTCAATGAAATCTGATCCTCTTTGCCAAAAGTTTGGATACCTCTGACATAAGACATATTTACGAAAACATCGTAAAACAAAGGGCCACGACAGCTTCCTTGTGGAACTCCACACCTAAGATTCACAGTGTTTGAAGTGGTACCATTGACTATACAGTGTTTTCTATTAACTGTTTCTGAAGTTGTGCTGGTATAATCTGAGTACGAGTGCAGAACTGATGTGTTTGTTCATCTGGACAGCTGGTGTTTGAGGCGGTGCGCTCTGGCTTTGACGGGCGGGTGGCCATTGACGACGTGGCGTTGGTGAGCGGTCCGTGCAACATTCCCAGGATGTGTTCCTTTGAAGCAGATCGCTGCGGCTACAGCAGCTCCAGTGAGGTGACCTGGGTCCGCCGGAGCGGTCAGAGCAGCAGCCCCGGGACCGGACCTGAAACCGACCACACTCTGCAGACCGATCAGGGTCAGACGAGGGTCCAGACGTTCCGCCACATGCAGATCGATGGGGTGTTGACTGTTTTCCGTCTCTCCAGGCTTCTACATGATGGTGAACACAGATTCCAGTGTACTTCCTCGTGGCAAGGCTGCGGTGCTCACCTCCCTTGTTCGTGCAAAAACCACAAAGACAGAGTGTCTTAGTTTCTGGTATCATATGGGGGGAGAGAATCCAGGTGAGGGTTTGAACACAACACACAAAGAAATTGGGAATTCAATAAATACAGTTTATCTAAAAAAAACAAAGTGGTTTCATAGAGAAAAAAATGACCGGTGTTGGGGTTCTGTTATCTGTTCAGTTTTGGTCAAACTGATTTTCTTTGCAGGTTCTCTCACCGTGTACATGAAGCCGGCAAAGGGAGAGAGGCAGAAGATCTTCTCTTCAAGTCTGAATCAAGGACACGTCTGGCGCCACGGCAGAGGGAACATCTTCAGCGACCTGGTGGAGTGGCAGGTACAGGACGGAGAGCCACTACACCACAACTCTGAGCCTTTGATATGAACGTTAGCTGTGTTTTATACCCACCCAGCAAGGCCGAGTTTAAGGTTTAAATAAGGGTAAAATAAGGTTTAAAAGTGAGCAGAAAATGTGGCCCCAAATGGCTTTGTCTACAGTTTCCGTGGTGGCCCCACACTCAAGTAGATACTCAGTGGGTTAGCTCTATAATCTATCCAGCCGCCTGATGGATGCTACAGCGGAGCTCGCTAGCTCAATACAGTGGAGCTTGCTAGCATGCTACAGTGGAGCTCGTTAGCATGCTGCAGTGGCGCTCACTAGCATGCTACAGTGGAGCTCGTTAGCATGCTGCAGTGGCGCTCACTAGCATGCTACAGTGGAGCTCAATAGCATGCTACAGTGGAGCTAGCTAGCTTGGTAGAGAGGAGCTCACTAGCATGCTACAACAGAGCTTGCTAGCTAAATACAGCTGAGCTTACTAGCTCAATACACCAGAGCACACCAGCTTGCTAAAGAAGACTTCGCTAGCATGCTACAGCGGAGCTCGATAGCTCAATACAGAGGAGCTCACTAGCATACTACAGCGAAAGTCGCTAGCTCTCTACAGTGGAGCTCGCTAGCACACTACGGTGTTAACCAGGTGGCTGGCTAGCGTAGCGAGCCCACCAACTGAGTTCCCACTTAAGTCAGTGTGAGCCAACACAGGTGGGGCCACCACAGAAACTGTGGACAAACCCATCGGGGCCACATTTTCTGCCTACTTTTAAACCATACAGGGCCCACTTGGCCTTACTGGCTGGATAGTCTGTTTCTGTTCTGCAGAGGTACAGACAGGACCTGACTGTTTGTCTTTTTTATTCATTTTTATTCAATTAAAGGAAAAACATGAAATACAACCTTAAGTTGCAAACTAAAACATGAAGGGAAAAAAATGAAAAGGGGACAGAAAGAAGAAAAACTTAGATTTTCTGCCCCTTTTAATAAACAAATCAATCAATCAGTGAGAAAGAAAACCCAAACCCATCAAACATTCTGGGATACAATAGGAGAAGACTGGGGAAAAACAGAACAAAAAAAATGTTCAATTCCAGACATCAACTGGTGCGAAATGAACACCATACCTCGGGGATGAGTAGTTATTGATGCTAGATAGATTTGTAGTCATTGATTATACCAGATACTGTATTGATTTGACTGTATTTGAAAAAAGCATTAGATATCGTGTTAGCAAAATTGGGCAATTATGGTATAAGAGGTTTCGTATCCAAATGGTTGGAAAGTTTCCTTGATAAAAAACAACAATATGTTCAGATGAATAATTCCAAATCAAAATGTTAAACAGCATTGTCTGGAATTCCACAAGGTTCTGTAATTGGGCCTAAACTCTTTATGGCATGTGTCTGACCCTTTGTTTGTTGTGGATCATGGTGGCACATGAGAGAAAGAAGTAAATTAAATGAAATGACGTTTTTAATACAGTTTTTAATACTTGATATTGTTGTGGTGTTTTTAATTTCAAATTTCATTTGAGGTTATATCAGTGAAATCTGCTCCTCAGCTGGAGTTTGAGGTGAAGGGAGCCGGAGGCAGAGACACTCATGTCGCCATTGATGACGTCCACATCTCCATTCACCCCTGTGAAGATCAAGGTTTGTTTAGAAAAACTCTTAAAACTAACCTTCCAATCATTTTAAAGCAGTTATACATCAGAAGCCAAACTTAGACTTTGCACTTTGTTTGTTAAGCAGTGAGCATTTATCCCTGTTACTGATGGACTTGTTAGTCTTCACATTAACACATGTATGATCAAAAAAGGAATCTGTGTGACGATACAGGACCTGGAGAAGTGCCTCATGGGAAACGTAGTTTTAGCATTCTAAGAAGTTGTTCTTTTGATTTTTCTCACTTTCATAGCTTCTGAGTTAAAATCTATTTTATGCTCATTAAAAGAGGAAAAGCAGATTCATAAAAGAGTTAAGTAGAAGCAGGGAGGATTCCACCTGACTGTGAACTCATCACAGGACAGACACTCTACCACAGCTGTCTGAGCCAATTGAAAAACTGTGTTTTTAATTTAATGTTTTAATATTTTTGGTAGGGCTGTGAACATTAATGCACACGACTAATCAAAAAGAATTAAAGTTAAAATTAAATTAAGAAGTGAATAATCGAAGAAACAGTCCTTTAACTCAGGGTTCCACGGCATGCGTTAACATTTTGTCGAGTATTATCCCGCTCATATGGTCACATACAAAAAAAAATTACATTTAATTGGTTTTTAGTACTTTATTCTTCCTATTTTTGTGGTTTGGATCACTTTTTTTCAAAAACCGGACTATTTGATCCGTGGTCCACTGCCATTTTGTACAAATACGTGGTAAAACTTTGTGATTAATGGTGATGAATCCCAACACAAAAGTGCGATTAATAAGATTTATTTTGTAATTCATTGACAGTAGTAATTAAAAATAAATGTTCGTGTGTGTTTTCATGTCGTGATTATTCGCAGATAACAAGCGGTCAGCAAACTGAGACAAAAAAATATTATAGCGATTAATCGTGATTCATTTTTTTCAGGTTTGCGATTAATTAGATCATTTTTTTATGGATTCCCAGACCTAATTTTTAGCTTTTCATACTCTTTTGTTCACTGTAATCTTTTATTTATTTATCTATTTAAAAAAAATGCATGGTTTTAGGTGTTATTGTGGTTTTTCTAGCACAGTTTACCATCATTCAGTTTTCCCAACCGTTTTAGACTTTTTCTTAGTTTATCAATATTAGGCTTTTACATTTGTATCTTTTTTCAAATGTTTATTTTTGTTTAATTTTTTCAGTTAAAGGGGCCATAATTTGATTTTCTTAAACCTTTCACTGTAAAATATATCAATTTATATGATCAGATATTACCTTTGGAATGCTAATATTTAAATTATTTATGAAATATTAGATATTTTCGTGAGTTTTCTCCTACCTTGAAATAAAACTCGATTCCTGAAGCTGCGTGTGGCTCCGCCTGTTTCATGATGTCATACTAGAGCCTTTGGCAGCAAGACTGCATTACTCCCATGAAAATAAACATCATGCAAACTTTTTCAAATATGGATGCACACATATCTGTCTTCAGTACCCCAGGACACAGTTGGAAGACATATGGTATTCTGCATCTAAAATTAGAGTTTTTTGCTGATCTCAGCTAGCTCAGTGGAGAAATGGGCGGTCTCACTCTGTGACATCAGAGCGTGAGGACCCACTCGTTTTCATGGGTATGGGAGGGGCAGCTGTTGAGAGAGTAAGTAACTTTTCAATAAGATAGGATGAATTCTTTTTAGTAAATACATCTTAGCTTATCTTATTTTTCTTTTTATCTTTGATAAATAAAAAGGTCTTTTCTGAAAGACATCCTTCTTAAACAGTTAAATCTCTGTGTCAGACGAGGTGTGCAGCATGGAGAGAGGGACGTGCATCTGGAGCAACACCCAGAACATCCAGCAGGATAAGCTGGACTGGGAGCTGACCAATCAGGAGACAGAGAGGCACTTCCCCGTCCCGGCGGAGGATCACACTCTGGGCACGGAGAAAGGTGATGCTCAATGACCACCAGCAGCAGAAGCTCACACCATCCTGTTTTCACTTTCTGACTTCTCTTTGTGCAAGGTCACTTCCTCTTCCTTCCAAGCAGCAACAGGACGGCAGCCAATCAGAATGCCTGGCTGCTGAGCCCCCACCTGCCCCCCACCACAGGCACTTGTTTGAGATTCTGGGCCTACAAACCGCAGTCATGTAAGCTCATGAGAAGCTGGTGGGTCTCCTTTTGTCCCTGTGTAATGCTTCTGTTGTTGGGCTGTGTGGCAGCGGACTGCCAGCTGAAGGTCTGGGCTCTGACTGGGCGTGGCCTCAATCAGCTACTGGCGCCGAGCGACCTGGGCGGCCCGTGGAAACGCTTTGATGCCAACATCACATCGACTGAGGAGTACCAGGTGAGACGGGGTTTCTGGAGCTCACTACCTGTCTGTCTGTCTGTCTGTCTGTCTGTCTGTCTGTCCTCACGGTCTGTCTGTCCACCTGCAGATTGTCTTTGAGGGAGTGAAAGGCTCAGCGGGCCTGCTGGCTCTGGATGACATCCATTTGACTGTGGGGGTCAAATGTGGTGAAAAACAGGATTCATCTGCAGGTGAGAGCATGTAACCTGGGTGTCTTTTCACTCTGTGCTCTGCCGGATTTTCATTTTAGCACCTTTGTTTTTCATTCCCACCTTTCATAAAAACTGATTCAGCTCCACAGAGAATGAAGGTTAATGTTTAAAAATCAGTCTATGCAAACATGGTGTTAGTGAAAGTGTTTCTTTTTAACACCAAAATTCAAGCACAGGCTCCACATAAGAAAAAACGGAAGAATATTAAAACAAAAAGTGTGTTGTCCACAAAAGCTCCAATGAAAGAAACTTTATTAATAAAAGTTATTATTAACACTTGACAACTTCTTAAAAGAAAGACGCAAGAAAATTTTAAATTGGGCAAATTAAGAACAAAAACAAAAATATATACGTATAAAAACCTTTCTTGTTGAATCAAATATTCTTTAGTTGGCACCTGATTAAGCCTCAGTCACAACATAAGGGTGAAAACCAGCACATAATGTAAAGCTGGTATGGAAGCGTTTGTGACTCATAAGTCAAAAAAAAAGTCAATTCTGGAAATGCTTTTTCATTTTCACAAAGTACCTGCATTACTTGTCTCTTAAATAAAATTGAAGAAGCAAATCTGCAAATGTTTTTTTTTTCATTTTCTTTATCATCACCGCTTATTCTGTAAACTAATTTAAAGAATTAGCTTTGATTTTATTGATGTTTGTTAGATTTACACATTATTGGAGGAGATACACAAATAGTAAATTAAAAATTTTTTTGATCATTGCACTGAGATGATCCTATATGACACAGAGTGTCTCTTATTTTGAAAGGAACTCGTGCAAGCTTTAGTCAAAAGTTATAAAGTATTTAATATTTTGAAAAAAATGCTATTTTCTTTTCATTTTTCTTTTTTATCTTAGCTAAAAACTTTTTTATTTATATTTATCTTAGTAGCAACAATACCATGAATACAAATCAGTTTTTTTTTTTCTAAAGGATGAAGTCAGATTCTGTGTCTCTGATTGGGTTGGGAAATCGAAGCGAATGGTTCTTTAAAGTGCTGAAATTTGCAGACCCGTCCTCTTGGTCCTGTGTCCTGATCCAACAGAGAACGTTTCTTCTTGCAGGCTCAGACAATGCAGGAGGGATCGCAGCCGCTGTGATCGTGGTGCTGGTGCTCATAGGCACACTGGTCGCTCTGATGGTTTACTACATGAGAACCAGGAGAATGTCCAATGCTCTAATTTCGGGGTCTGGAACGGATGCTGGCTTCGACAACGCCGTGTATGAAGAGGCTGAACCGGTGAGTGGACCTGCTGGAAAAGATTCAAACTGACTCCCTGGCTGAGGTTCTGCTTCCTTTGTTCTTGAGCAGGACCGTGTGACTATCCCTCCTGCACAAAACCATCCAATGGCAGCCGGCTTCAACCACATTGTGGTGAGTTTCCTGCACAAATGGTCCCTCAAAGAAATTCTGCTTATTTGAGACTCCAGAGTTATGCCGCCTTCAACCACAAGAGGGCAGAAAAGTAAAAACTTCCAGAGAGGAAAACTGACTTTGAGAATCTCAGATTTTCTTCTTTGGTCTTATTTTGTGTATATTTTGTTCCTACTAAATTAACTTAAACTTCATTGAACTCATTCCCAAACAGTTGAAGGACGGTAGGAATCATTAAACGAGGATCCTAACAACAGTATCTGTAGTTCTCCATCAACCCATTAATAGTTTATCAACGTCATACTGACACATTTGGACTTAATTTGAGCTTCATTTATCACAGAAAATCAATTTATGGTCAGTAACCAGAATTAAAGCCATGTTAAATTATAATCCACTGGATTATAAAGCAGTTTTTCTATTTTTTAAAGAATTCAAATGTTCCTCGTGGTTTTAATATATGGTACAGGCCACTTCATCAGCTCTGATTAAGTTTTTGTTGGTTATATTTAGGAATTGGTGCCTGAAATGCACCAGAAACAGTAAAATAAACTTTTTTTTGTCATTGATGGCTTGCATTGACATGATCCTAGGGTGTAGGGTGTATTTTATTTCAAAAGTTATAAACTATTTCATTATTTTTTTAAATAGCGGTTAACTCTTCATGTTTATCTTTTCCTAATGGCAAAAACTGTATCTTGTCAGTAGTAAAAACATAAATATAAATCAGTATCTTATTTTTCTAAAGGATGAGGGAAGATTTTGTTGCTCCTTCTGGGTTTTAAGTTGGTGATAAATCGATCCGAATATCTCTTTAAGTGTTGAGGGTTGCAGACCTGTTTGCATTCTCAGTATGCAGGTGTCCAGCTCCTTTAGGAAATGCTGCTTGGACTTTTGGTTCTAGTTTCTTTTATGGGTTTTGAAACATGAATCTGTTTTGAAAAGGACATTTTAAAAAGTTTCAAAATCTCCAAAGACTTTCCTTCATTTTCTCAAAGAGTTTTGGAATTTCTCTAGCTAGTTTTTGGCTCAACAGTTTTTATAGATTATGTCAGGTTGTTGCAAAAAAAAAAAATTAATTTTTGGAGATTTCAACTTATTCTCCAAATATAGAATTTGCAGAGTGACCTATTTAAAGTCTCCCCTTCTAAATTTCCTTTGGTGTTCATTCATACCTCAAGTCTGCGTTCACACAATCAAAAAACAGAATTAATGCTAATTTAATCCACTAACTGTTAAATTTAAAATAGCTGAAGTTTTACATTTGGCTTTTAAGTTTTTGTTTTTTAAAGAACATAAGTTTGGTGTTTCTTAACTCTTTAACACCGGAGGTGACACTTAAACACAAAATCTTTAACATACTGTAACTTTTTAACCATTAACACAATAATTCCCGTAGATTCTGAAGGAGAAAAGCAGCTTTTCTCCTTCAGAATCTACTGGAATTATTGTGTTAACGGCTGAAAAGTTACAGTAAATCAAAGAACATAAACACTGGATTTGGGGTGTTAAAGGGCTGAAAGTTAAAGACAATTTTTAAAAACATTATTTGTGAAAACTCCTCCCTCTCGCCTGCAGGTGGAGGAGCCGTAAGAGGCACAGCGGGCGGAGGAGGACGGTTCTGCCACCCACAGGTGGCTCTGCGACGGGAAGGTGACATCACAGCAGAAGAACTGCTTGTGTCACCATGATGCAACACTCACAAACATTAAGACAGAAACACAAGCCCTACAGATGACTGATGGAGAGGACAGACCTGTGGATGGAGGGATGTCGCAGCAAGAACAGTCGATGGAATTGGTCGACAGGAAAGAGTCTTGTGAGCAGGTTTGAAGGAAGAGTTGGTTTGAGGCTGAATAACTAAATAATCCAGATTATCACTCATTGTCCTGAAGGAAGACAGAGGAGGTGGAATTGGTTTATGAATGAGGGGTTCAGGAATAGAAGCAGTAGAGGTTGATTTGAGTTTAGACATTTGAGATTTACTTATAAGTGATAAAGACGCTCACTAACGGCGGATTCACACCACACGCAGAAGCGCCGCGGAATCCGCTTCACCTCGAGTTCACACTAGACTCGTATTTTTTCGCTTCTGCTCACCTGTTGTTATTTACATCTTCTACCATGAATCTTGACTTGTCACCAGCTGCTCTCTGTCTCTATCGTTGATTGTGTTCTTAGAGACCCAAAACCACACCCCCTGCCCCGCTCTAGTTGGCCCATTTCTCCAGTTCGTAAAAAAATCTCCAACATCTCAAGATGTTTGTATGAAACTTTTGCTTCCAAAGGAATTTCCCAGGAGAACGCAGTAGAAGAGCACACCAGTCTGTCCACTACACACACACACTCACAGCGAGCCTGCATGGAGAAATGGCATCAGCTGACTCAGAAGCAGCTTGAAAATATCCTGATAATCAAAGAGGATAATTATTACCCAAGTGAAACTGGAAAATTCTGGATGGAGAAGCCCTCTCACACTTGAGATGATGACACCGATGAAGGAGGAAGAACATGCTTTTTTAAGGCACAGAGAGACGGAATGACAGTCCTCATGAAAGTTTGCATTCTATTGTTCTGGATTTTTAAAAAAAGTTTAATAAATGTTCTTTAATAAATGTTTACAAAGCATGATCAGAAGTGTTTTTGATGAGTATGTGTCGGTAACGGACATTTTTCGCCCACGGAGGTGAGATGGAGACTGGGAGTTCTCTGTATTTGCGTATTCGCTGAGGTCTCTGGTCCCTAAACCCTGCGAATACGGGGGATACTGTATTTTCATCTCTATAGTCTCTTAAGATACAAAACTATGATCGTATTTGTCAATAGTGGCATTTTATTGTGAAATATTGGTTATATATTGTGAAAATTGACTGAATTTTCTCATGTGTCTTGGTGTAACTTTCTACCAGGATTAACGTGGATCACTCGCAAAAAATAGACCAAACGATCACTGCACTGCATGAGCCAGCCGCAGAGGACCGCGGAAGACCGCGGAAGACCGCGGCGTTTTGCGTCTGGTGTGAAGTACACCGTAGGTTATAAAGGGCAACGAATAGAAGAGGTCTGCGTTCCGCGCTGCCTCCGGATGCAGTGTGAACCAGGCGTAACAGTTCTGGCGGTGCAGTTTGTCAGAAGAGTCCATCGCTCACCATCAGCTCCTACAGAGTCGATCAGTGATCACCTGACTCTTGGAACTAAACCCTGAACTACTTTCTGCTCGTCTTTGAGATCTTTAATTAGAAGTCAGTAGTATTTAGTTTATCTTTTATTATATTGGACATTTCTGCTGCTTTATATAATCATGAGACGTTTAAGTCTCTAGCCTCATTCTGTTGGTTTGAACCCTCGACAGTCTCTCAACTCACCTGTCACAAACAGGCAGACAGCTGGTTCCACGTGCAGCAGGTTTATTAACAGTCCACAGAATAAGCAGGGTCAGACAGGCAGAGGTCATACACGGGCATGGGATCATCCGAGACGAGCGAGAAGAGTAGTCAGAGTCGAGGCGAGGGTCAGGGGCAGGCGGCAGGCAATCAGAGTAGCAGGGTCGAAGACAGAAGATCAGGCCAGGAGTAAACGCTCAGAGTTGCAGGCAAGGTGGCACAAACAAAGCTTTGCGGGGAGTGGAGTGTGGAGCCAGACTATGAGCTGAGGAGGTGATGAGGTGATGGGGAACAGCTGAGCTGATGAGTCCAGGTGATGGCAGGTGTTGAGTTCAGAACTCTGGTGAGCGCTCCCTCTGGTGACTGGAGACGGTAGCAGCAGGTTGCTCCATGACATCACCGGTCCGTTTGTCAATCTCACTGGTTGTTCACAGTGATGTAGGAGTAATTCAGACACACCTTTAGTATAGTTTTGATTCAAAATTTAATCTAAAAGTTTGAAAAAGGTTTTTTGCCTTAAAATCTTTGGAGTAAAACAACCAAATAGTGATGATACATCATGAAACCCACTGGAATGAATCATTGGAACATAGTACATAGTTTATTGGATGTTTGCCTCACCCTTTAAATGCAGATTTCCCATAGTTTTGACCTTATCTTTTGTTTGTTTTTGGATTTATTTTATCAGTTTATTTTGATCTTTGTTATGAAACATAAAAACTGTTCGACCTCAATTACTGTGGTTGTGAAAATTATTCAATTTATCTCTTTGAATTTAGTATGTTTTTGCACAGTTTCAGGTTCAAAGTGGAATATAATAAAAAAAACTATTTGTAAAAAAAAAAAAAATGAGTTGTGCTAAAATGATGTATATCGAGCTTTTCTATAAAAACACGAAATCTTTAACATGTTGTAACTTTTCAACCGCTAACACGATCAATGTAATTCCAGTAGATTTTAAAGGAGAAAGGCGGTGCAAAGTCACAGTTGAAAAGTTACAGCAAATCCAACAACATAAACACTGGAGCTCCGGTGTTAAAGGGTTAATTGAAGGCTAGCTCTGAAGCTGCAATCACACCGCCGTCGGAAACTTGTGTTTAAGCAACTATTTCCAATGAAACGTCTGTGGAAATGCGTTTGCCCATCACTACGCATGTTTTTAAGACACTATTTGGGCTCCACTTAGAAAACACATCCATTGAACATGTTGAAATTTGAATTATTTGCGCCGAAGTTCCCTTTTCTCAGCTTCAGAATCCACTGGAATTGCGCTATTCGTGTAGTTCGAAGAACGTGTGTTATTTTGCTGTAACCTGAAATTTTTCCAGCGTTAAGGGTTAATAGAGCAAATTATGAGGTAGTAAAAAACACTCAAAAAGGCCTTGTTTGCTCCTTTGGGTTTCAAGAGACAACACAAACACAAGGACTTAAACTTCTGGTTTGAGGACTGTGAAGTCAAGATCTCAGTCAGAGAGAAAGAAGAGTTTCAGTACAAAAGAAGCAAATTGAGTTAGAAAGGACAAACCTTCCCTCAACAGAAAAGATGGACTTAATGTACCACAAAAACAAGGATAAACCAGGTCGAGTTGACTGCTTTTTCCCCTTCAATAGATGAGAGTTAACAGACATTAACTAGTCATTACCTGTGGGTGGTAAGATGAAGACACAGAGGTCTTCCCCAGACTTTTAAAAAGTTGTGGATCGTTGTTGGAACAGGAGTCAGAGAAAAACTGTTGTTAGGAGTTAGTCCAGGGATCTGCAACCTGAGACTGCAGATCCACATCTGGCTTTTTTACCTCTATATGTGGCTCTCTGATAGAAGAAAAATAAAAAGTTTCAAATTTGAAAAAGTGGCTGTAAAGTTAAAAAAATAGGTATGTAGTAAAGTAACAAAAAACTAGTGTAAACTATCTCAAACTTTTCTATTTTTGATTAAATTTAAGAATTTTGACTGTGACTCTGGTTGATAGGAATCGCTGAATTAGCTCTGATTTCATTTGAGTTTGTTGTGCTTTAGTTTATGGCTGAGAAGCACCACAAGTGATGAAAAAATAAACTTTTTTCCAATCACTGCTTACATTTCACTCCTTACAGATGAGAGGATCCATATGTAACACAGAGTGTCTTTTATTTTGAAAGAAAATCGTGTGAAATTTTTAAACTATCTTGTATTACAAACAAAAGCTTTTTTCTCTTTATGTTTGTATCTTTTAATATTTCATTTATGCAGTTGTCCTCATAAGTTTACATATCCTGGAAGAAGTGAAGAATTTTTGACTATTTTCAGAAAATATGAATGATAACATAAAACCTTTTTACCACTCATGGTTAGTGAGTTGGATTAAGTCATTTCTTGTTAGACAACTGTGTTAACTCTTTAAACCAACAGAAACTTCCAAAATGTCCCTGTTCAAAGGTTGATATTCCAGTTGTTGAAGTCTCTTGTTGTCGTTCTGAGGTTTTTTGTTTTCTCTAATGCAAATTCTTCTTGGCAGAAAACCCCAACTTCCCTTAAATTCTTGTGCTGTGTTGCTTGAACTGATCGTCTGAGATCTCCCCAGAGAGGCTTAATAATATTGCGGTCAGGAGACAGAGATGCCCACTCCAGAACCTTCACCTTACTCTGTTAGAACCAATGTCTTGTATTTTGGATCGCCATCATGTTGAAATCTCCAAGTGTGTCCTATGAGCATTCTCTAAGCTGAAGAATTCTCCTCCAGTATCTTCTGATAACCTGCTGCATTCATCTCACAATCAATTCTGACCCAGTTGGCTTTGTAGCTGACACATCCTCAAACCATCAGCGACCCACCTCAGTGTTTCACAGTAGGAATAGTGTTAATTTCACAGATCTTGTTGACTCCTCTCTAAATGTAGCGTTTATGGTTGTGGCCAAAAAGTTCAGCCTTCGTCTCATCACTCCGAATGACTTTAGTCCAGAAGTTTGGAGGCTTGTCTCTGTGCTGTTTGACTTATTGTAATCAAGCTATTTTGTGGTGTTTGTGTAAAAAATTTTTTTCTGGTGACTTAACCATGCAACTCACTTTTCTTCAGGTACCTCCTTATTGTATATCTTAAAACACCCACACCACAGTTTTTCAGAGAGTCCTGGATCTCAGCTGAAGTTGTTTCCTTGCATCCCCAACAATGTTTCTGGCAGTTGTGGTACAACTATTTGTGTCTGTGTCTGTGTTTCAACAGAATCCCTCACTTTCCATTTGGCGATCAGTTTAAACTAGAG
>NC_050523.1:23722040-23727457 GCF_002922805.2 Oryzias melastigma | reverse complement strand
CCTAGTTTGAACACTACTGACTGGCATTCTCAGTTCCTTGTATTTCTTCTTGTATCCCTTTCCTGTTTTGTACAGTTCAGTTACCTTTTCCCGTAGATTTTTTGATCTTTAGCTTTCCCACGACTCAGGGTCAAGAAATGTCAGTGCAGCACTAGATGGAGGATTTAAGGCTCTGTTGGGAGTCCTGAAATTCCAAGACCTTCAGTTCACACACACTGATTACAGGTAAACACAGGTGAGCATGGTTACCTTTAGCTGTCATTCGAACCCTTTTGTATCAGCTCGTGTGCATGCTTTCAGACATGCACACTTTTGAACACAGTCATTTGTGAATTTTTATGTTGTCATTATGATTTTAAAAGAGCAAACGGAGTTGTTGACAATAAAGGAATTTACCAAAATACTAACTGTGAGCAGAAAAAACAGTTTTTGTGATATCATTCATATTCTGTGAAAAATCAATCAAGATACTTTATTAATCCCCTGGGGGGAAATTCATTCAACAAATTGGTAATTTCTTCTATCTAGCAGATAGATGTGACTCCAGATCCACATGTGTCTCTTTTATCTCTCCATGTTTGTCTTTTGGACAAACATAAAATAAGTCATGGATTCTGCTGACCCAGACATGTCAACCGTCAGTGTCAACAGCTCCTGATAATGGCTGTCTAACCAAAACTATCTAAAGAAAACAAATAAACAAAGCCTGAAAACTAAGACTACCAAGATCCTCCAAACTAAAATAACAAAACCCAGCAGAGTAAGACTGCTGAGGACAACGAGGAGAAAGAACAAAAACAGAAACAAATTTTAGAGTAAGGATTACTTAATTATCATTTATTTAATTGAGATGACTTAAATGTATAAACTGATGTCTGAGGTTCACATAGATGATAAACTATGTAGGTTTTTACATCCTGTTGACCTGAAGACGTCTTGTTTGATCAACTCTACCTCCAGAATGAACTGATTTTATATGCAAAACTTTGGTAAAAAGTTTGATCTTTTATGTGTTAAAAGCACATATTATCTTGTGCTGCACAACATTGGTTACCAGCTGTAAGTACACTGAAACAATCCTATTTTGCACAGAATGTCCTTTATTTTGAAAAATATTTGAGCTTCTGTCAATATATAAAAAAAATAAAATTTTGAGAGATGCTAGGTTCTTTTTATATTGTTTGTTTTGCTTGTGCCAAAAACAGACGTAATTGTTATTTATTATTATTTTTTAAAAAGAAAGCAATAAATGCAAATCCAAATTTCTTAAAGGGTAAATTAAAACTATAGCTCTTTCAGTAGAAAGAGCCCAAATGGCTCTTTTAATGTTAAAGGTTGTTGACCCCTGGTCTAAACTTGTGAGGTCAACTGTATTTATCATATAAGTAACAATAACATGAAAGCAAATCAGTGTCTTGTTTTTCTAAAGGTTGATATTTGTCTCCTTCAGGGTTTTGGTCAGTGAAATCAACCTGAGAGGCTCTTTACGTGTTGAAACTTGCAAACCCCCCTGGGTCAGACAGAAGTGTAGATGAGTTTTGTGAAGTTTAACTTGTAAAATTCAAAAAGTGCTTTTAGTAGATTATGAGTTATGACAGATAAGAACAGAGGAATGATTTCTAAAGAAGAGAATCACTGCAAAGACCCAATCAATTACAGAATACTCTATTTTTAAAAACTGAAGTTCCAGCTGTTAGATGTATTTCTTTTACAAGTATGAAATTATTACATCAATAAAGACACAGATGTGTCGGTGCTTCACATCTTTAATAAATCTCAAGTCTCTAAAAACAAAAAAACCGAGGAACATCCTCGCTCATGACGTCATACTACCCTTAGCAACGCTCCGTCTCTACGGCAACATCCTCCGATGTCGCCCCCCTGCCCCCCGCAGTGAAGCGGACAGTAATTCATCATTCAGTCTGAAGGTCTGGAGGATGGAGGTGCGCCCGCTTCAATAGACGCGCAGCGACCATCTCCATCCGCGCCCTTGGATCCTGCGTACAGACACCTGGACCGGTCCGTGCCCTCCCCCCTCGGGGGGCGCGCGGCTGCATGGACCCCGCCGTGCTCATCTTCCTCCTCTACGTGATGATCGCTCACGAGCTCGTCTGCGGCTTCATGCAGCGCCGGAGGAGCCGCGAGCGCGCGTCTGCACCTCTGCTGCGTTCAAGGTGTGTGGTAACCTGCGGCTCCTGCACGCGCTATGCACGCGCGCATTCTGCAGAGTGAGGACCGGGAACAGGTTTAGCCAGACAGTTCGTACATGAGACAGAAAACATGAACTCGTCCGTGAATTGATGAAAAATAGGAACAATTGGGCAACAGTTGGTTGATGTTTTTTTTTTTTTTTTTACAGAGTCCTGATAGTTTTTTATTGAAAAAAAGAGTCTGTTGAATCACACGAGCTCATGTTTTATCTCCAGTAGAATGTAAAGTTTTTCAACATTTGATAATTTCTCACAATATAAATGATCTAAAAATGATGATGCTGCAGGATCCATCAGAGTCTAGCAGAATCATGGTTACCGTGGTTACCATGTCTTCTCTTTCTCCATCACTCCAAGACATCTGGAGGTTGTCAGTCTCTGAAGCGTTGGTGTTAGAAATGGTTCCACATTCCTTTAATGAAGCTCCAGATGTTCTCTGTAGGTGAAGATCTGGACTCTTCCTCCATGTTGTTGTAAAGCTGTCAGTGGTTCATGCTGCTGAAACAAACAATGGTTGGAGATGTTGCTCAGAAATCTCCTGTAGAGGATGACATTTGTATCTTTGCAGTTTGAAGTTGAAGAAGTTTGTTATTAAAATATTTCCTCATCTATATTCACACAACCGTTCATACTCTGAAGAGCATCTGACCCACTTCAGAAAACTCCCTCTCCATTGAATCCTTACATCGATGACACAGCAGAAATTAATTCATTGTTTCTTTAGTCCTTTTAAGGTATTTGTTGCTCCTGTCCATCGATACTTAAGCTCGAGACACAGTGGACACATGAGGGGTCACTAAACGTGGCCTCTTGAGCGCACTTTCAGTCCAGGGTGGGCAAACTTTTTGACTTGCAGGTCACAAATTTGGCTAATTTAAACTTTTTTCAGTTTTTAGTCTATTTTGACGTTTAGCTATTTCTTCAGCTACATGCTAGCTGTTTTGGCTAACCTAGGTTTTTTTGTTTCTTTTTTTTCATTATCTTTTTTGGCTGGTTTTACTATTCAATAAATTTTTATTCTGTTCGGCCAGCAACCTACAAGGTGTGCTTGGATTTTGGCCTCTTGTGTGATTCAGTTTGACACCTTTGCTATAGAGGGATGCTCATGTTGAGGATTTGAACTTCCAAAAATATTTTTTTCCCAGCGAAACGTTTTTTTTAAAGAGTGTTTTTTAAAGAACCCACTGTTCTTTTGAACTGAAATGATTGGAGGCATCTGTAATTCTTCTATGGAGGCAGATCATCTCATTACTGCCTCTGTACTTCCTCCTCAGAGGACAGGCGTGTCGCCGGGTGTGGAGGCTGAGCAGCCGGCCGGCCGGCACCAGCAGAGCACAGAGGGACCTGAAGAAGAGTGGCCGCTTCGTGAGGAAAGCCTGAAGGAGACGGCGAGCGCAGTGAAGCATCATCTCTGGTCGCTGACCTAGTTGCAATTACCTCTGCTGCAGGAGCAGAGACGTGTTTGCCAAAAGGTCGAATACCTGGAGGATTCAAAAAGAAAGGACGGATAGCACTGAAAACTCTGCATGTCAGTCCAGCTGAGCCCCCGACTCTCTCTGATCACTGTGTTCCTCAGGTGTTCAGCTCAGGTCTCGCTAGAATCAGGAGCATCAATCAGCTTTTACTCTTTGAGCTTCATTTTAATCTCTTCTGTTGAAGCTTTACATCATCAGACACTCAAGGATAAACTACTCCTGTGTGCTGAATTTCATCAAAGCAAACATGAGCTGATCAGAGTGTCTAAGGTAAGGAGGAAGACCTCCAGCTTTGTGTTAAAGATGGAGCTTCTTCTGCAGGATCACTTCTTCTGTTTGGGTTTTGTAAAAGTTCTAAATGATGCAGGAAAAACAACATTTATGCAACTGGAGGATGCGTCAAAACCTAAAAGAGACCACCTTGAAACAAGATTCTAATGTTGTGATTTCAGTTCATATGTTTGCAGAACTTTCTTGAGTTTTACTTTTCTTTTTCGTTTTACCTAAGGGGATGAAAAAAAACTTGAAATAGTTTGTTCAATTCTAGATTTGATTAGAAAGAAAAGACAGTGAGACAAAAAAATAACAACTGCAAAAGATGCAAAGTTGAGGGCCTAATTTAGTAAATCAGCCAAAGAAAATCTATTACAGTTTCTTAAATAAAGAGATTAAACACAAATTAGCACATTAAATTTAAAAAAATATGAAAAACTTAAAGGTCCACCTTAACTAGATTTTGTTCTGTTTTAAAATCGTTCCCAGTGGTTTTTGTATTATTGCTACACAGATTTCAGCCAAAATCAAAAAGCTGGTGTTGTTTTTAAGACGTATTTTCTGTAGCCTTTCGTTCATATCCCATCATTCCACGCTAACATTAGCATAGCAAAAAACACCAACCAATATCTAAGCTATCCAGCCGCACAGTTTTGATCCAGATACCAGTTAGGATGAGGAAAAAAGACGTTCATGGATCTGTTTTCTGAGAGTGGAGGATTTAGAATAGTAGCGGAGAAGGGAGACTTTGCTCCATCCATGGCAGATACTGCGTCACAAACCCCAGCTTTTTTTAAACTTTTTATCAGCTCCTGATCAATAACGATTTGAATATAAAATACTCTTAAAATCTTCAAACTGTTTTAACCAAGTCCTCTGTTGTCAGTGAAATGCTACAAGATCGTGTTAAAACCGCAAAAACTCGCTCCTCCTGTTTTCTTTAACTGTGCCTTCCATATTTTGTGAGATTATTTTTGGCATGACTGAAAACATTTTTACTTCTTCTTAGTCTTCAGCTGCATTCTGGCACAAACTTGTTGGCATGATTAAAGCGAATGTAGTGCATGATGGGAGTTTCTGTTAGAAAATCAAGACGTCACAGAAAGTAAGGGTTTATTGGAGGACTTAAAGAGTTAATAACCCATAAATGTGTTTCTGCTTACGTTGGTTCCTGTTTTTCAGACAAACATCATCCAGAATCGGCTTTGGTTCTGCAGGGCTCCTCAATGCAAGAACTCACACTCAGTTGTTTCTTTTGGAGCTGAAGAAACATCTCAATAAAGTCTGTGGAACCCGAAATAAATCTTCTATCACGTTACCGTGCAAACTATGGCAGAAATATGATTACCGGTTTGTCTTCTGATGAGTCTGACATTCTCTTTCATTATTACCAGTCTTCATGCTGTGTTTCCGTGACGGTAGACTGAGCTGTAACATGAAGCTCAACTTCTTTCTGCCT
>NC_050523.1:23711720-23713412 GCF_002922805.2 Oryzias melastigma | reverse complement strand
AAGAAGTTTGACAGCTGGTTAACTAACTAGATTTGTCCTTTCATGGTCGAGTACTACTAACTAAAGCAGGATGTCTAGAGCGTCATATATTTTCTCGCCACTAGATGTCACTAAAACTCGGTGTTCTGATCTGGATCAAATTCTGTTTAGTTTTCTGTGGAAAAACGAAACCCATAAAGTTCAGAAAAACGTCCTGTCAAACTTTTCAGCTGATGGAGGATTAGAGGTTTTAACTTTTACTGTTTTCAATCGGGTTTTGAAAATTAAGTGGATCTCTTGAGAATCCCAACAGTTTGTGGAATATTTTCCCAAACTATTTATTTGGTAATTTAGGAGGTCTAATTTTTTTTTTACTGAAATGTCCGTTTTCTGTCGGAAACTCCTGTTAGATTGGACAATTTTCCCCAACCAGCTCTGTTATGCTGGACTCTTATGTTCAAACACAACTTTTCTCGTCACAATTGCATTTTGTGGAACAATTGTTCCACAAAAACAAAAGTTTATTTCTACAAAACTGGTGTGTCAATAAAATGATTACAGTAAATCAATTATTTGATGATAGAGGAAATCCGCACATGTGAAAGTTCTTTACGCAAATACAATGTTGTTATACCTCAGAAAGAATTGGATTTGGTTATTGGCTTGATTCCACATAATATATATTTAATAGCACAACATGTAAAATATGAAGACTTCAAAATTGATTTCAGTTCAGGGAATTGATCTGATTGATAAGAAGTGCACAAACAAGTTTATTAGAGTCCAGTTAGATTATTATTCAAACCCTGAATGCAACCATAGGTGGCCATATTCAGATAGAAATAAATGGAACGCAATCTTTTTATTACCATATAAATTATATTGATCATTCTGTTTTGTTTGTTTGTCTTTGAAATGTTCTTGAGTGTTGTACTAAATATTGTACTGACATTGTGTTTGAATTTAAAAAAAACATATTAGGTGTGTTTATTTTATGGTTGAGAATCTTCGTTTCTGGAAACTTTTAAACTTTTGACCGTCCTCGACCGGAAGTAGTCAGACTTGTGATCACGTTCCAGCTTTAGGGAAGTCGTTCGGGGCCCAAATAAAAAAGGGTCGGGGCGGTTTGTCCGAACCTACCCGAACCTTGACGCGGGTCGGGTCCCCAAATCCTGCTGATCATCCGGTTCCGGGATCGTTCCGTGCACCGGAAACGTTGATATTTCTCAATTTTGGAGCCCCTTTTGGGGAGAAGTCCAGAAAAACAGACAAACTACGAACTGTATGTCCAAAATAAATGTATATCCTGATAGTAACGGGCGCATTTCTCGCTAGAAATATTGGCAAAAGAGAGATTAGTCCACAAAATATTTTATTCTGAGTGATTTTAGACCAAAAAGAGTTAATATCACACCGTGTTTTTGCTAGCAACAGGCAGAAACTCAAAAGTCACGTGATTAGTCACGTGATCCGGCGCACCCCCGTAGAAATGATTGAGAGAATAGGTGTTTGAGATCCCCAGCGCCTCGCCTGCATCGTCGGCGAGACTAAGCTGCTGCTGGAGGGGGCGGAGAAAGGCGCCTGAGATGAAGGTGAACGACGAGACTCACCTTAGGATGGTTAATTATTTTAAATAAACCTGACCGCGCTTCTCACGTGCATCTGATCAGACTGTAACCTGGCAGCTCATGTGAAGAGACAGCGCGCGAGGGG
>NC_050523.1:23688882-23711539 GCF_002922805.2 Oryzias melastigma | reverse complement strand
AAACAAAAATTTATTAAATTGACGCTGTAATGTTATCTTGAAATTTCACGTTTTTTAAAGTTCAAAAAGATGTCTTTTGAGCACATCATGTCTTACAGTAATGGTTTGACTTCAGCTTGAAAATATGAATGAGTTTTGTGAAATGTGTAAGGAATAAACAACTTTTGTAAGTTGAATATAAATACATCATAATTGATTTGTTTCTGTAAACTGATCATGTGCAAGAAAGAAATGAGACTCATTTGAGCACTTGTGTTGGTCTCACTTTTCTTTTTGCTGAGACAATGAAAAGACTAAACAAGGCCTCATTGAGCAACAAGAGACAGAACCATGCATACAAATGACTGAGACAGAGCTGAGAAAGTAAAGAGAACAAATTGAGACATACTTAAGAACGCTGAAATACGTCTCATCTTTCTCTTAACTGAGATCCGGAGGAGAGACAGTTGTGAGAGAATTTTGAGATCTCAGACAGTGCTCACTGTGAGGCTTATTTCTCAGGAGAAACAATCGAGAAGAGTGAGAAAGCCTGTTTTGTCTCAAACAGGTCTCATTCATGTCTAGGAGATGTAAATGAGACAGAAACGAGATCTCATCTTCAATTTTGCTTTGCTATGGGTATCAACAATTTTAGCATTTTTTCAATACAGCAAGTACTCATTTAGGGGAAAAAAAGATTAGAATAGATGATCTCATATCAAACTAAAGTGTTGAAGACTGGCATAAAGTTATATCCACCAAAAGTGTTTTTTTAGATGTCATGGGAGCAGCCATTTTGAAATGAGCAGGAAAAGCCTTTCTACTGCCCCTAGTGGATTGATAACGTATTGCATGGAAGAAAACATGGAACAAGTCGTACACAATGGGTTTTTAGGGAAAGTTTTAGTCATGCTAATTAGATGGGGGTGTCAGAATTCTGCGTATCAAATATGATACAAATGGTTATAAAGGGTTCGAATGAATATATGGCTGAGATGCACCACAACTGGTAAAATTACGTTTGTTTTTTTAATGCTGACCACTACTTTTGCAGCATTGAGATCTTTCTATGTGGAACAGGATTATTTTATTTTGAATGAAAGTCTTGTGAATATCTGTCAAAAGTTATAAAAAAATCTATTTTCTCTTCATATTTCTTTTTTTTATTTATGTCTAAAAAATATTTAATTTATATCGATTCTAATAGTAACAATATTATAAATGCAAATTAATGTCTTGCTTTTCTGATGTGTGAAGTCAGACTGTGGCTCCTACTGGGTTGTGGTCAGTGAGAAATCAACCCAAAGAGCCCCTTAAAGGGTAACCAAACCCGAAATCAACGTTTTTGTCTGTTGACCTCTATAAATGGGGCTTTAAAAGTGCTGTCTGTTGGTCATTACCTCATTTTTGACAAATTCAAATAAACGTGTTTAATTCTTGAAAATATTGTCAAAAACCGTCTGTGTGCTGCCCCCTACAGGTTGAATTGAGTCATTACAGTTAGATTTTTGGATTGGTCAAACCATGTACGTTTCAGAAGTCCCATGTCAGGATCTGCAGCTCCAGTCATGACAAGAGTCTTGTTCCCCTCTGACGGGATCTTCATATTTTGCCTGAGGGTGGAGTCAGTCCCTGTTAGGTTACCCTTCAGGTGTTGCAGGTCTAATAGACTGTGTTCATGTCATTTACTGTATATGTATGTCACCCACAGAAAATGATTTTCTTCCAGCTCCAACCAAATGAAGTCAATTTGGTCGCCATTTTGTTGTGGTTCAGACGCTGCCATGTTGGAACCAGACAGTGTCAGAATCAGTAAGCAGTGATTAGATCAGAATCGCTTAAGTCATCATTTCTATGGCAACCACTCTCGCCAATGAGGAGTGAGCTTGTTGGGAGGCCACACCCCTTTCACTTAAAAGAAAGCTACAAAGAATCTGTCAATTGAAGAATCTGATTGGTCAGTTTGTACTGGAAAAACTTTCACTCCAGAAAGAATATCATGGAAAAAAGAGGATTGTCATTTAATGTAATTATGATTTATTTCTCTGTAAAAGTCTATTGGGATTTTGGCTTATTGGAGCCAGCAGGTACTTCCTGTTTGGACTACCAAGGGGGAGGGGTTACTCAGTCCAGTTCTCATATACAGTCACCATACATATCTGGATGCAGAAAAACTTTTGATAAAGAAATGTAATTTCTTAAACTTGAACAACTGATCAAGGATTTCACATTAAGTTGTTCAAATAATCATTTTTAGGATTTCATGACAAAAAAAAAATAATCTTAAAAAATGTCTCCCCCATGTTTTGCCCCCAACATCAAGGTCCATATTACTGTGGGGTGGGGGCAAACAGCGCGTACGGACGGGACATCGTGGAGAGCCACTACAAGGCCTGCCTCTACGCTGGGGTCAAGATCTGCGGCACCAACGCAGAGGTCATGCCCTCTCAGGTACCACTGCCCGCCGCAGACTCTGCTCGGTTTGTTGAGGCTGGTTCTGACCCCCCCCCTCTCTGTGTCAGTGGGAGTATCAGGTGGGTATCTGTGAAGGGATCGAGATGGGAGACCATCTGTGGGTGTCGCGCTTCCTGCTGCACCGCGTGTGTGAAGACTTTGGGGTGCTGGCAACGTTGGACCCCAAACCCGTCAAAGGCAACTGGAACGGGTCCGGATGTCACACCAACGTCAGCACCAAGCAGATGAGGGAAGAGGGGGGGCTGCTGTGAGTATTCTGGTAAACTTACAAAAACAGCCTTTTCCAACGTAGTTTTATCAAAAATAAATATTTAAATACCTTTCTGGTGGCACAAAATTCCCACATGTAAGCATTTTGGATAATAGGTTTTGGCTGACAACTGGACTGATTGACTCCACCCCATGGCGTTCCAAACAGGAAGTACCTGCTGGCTCCAAAAAGTCAAAATCCCACAGACTTCTATAGAGCAATAAACAGCTATTACTCAGTATTTCTAACATTTTATTTTTTTCATGATTGCTTTAATGTAATACAAATTTTCCAAGTTGTAACCTGGCCAATCAGATGCCTCAATGAAAGTAGGCGGTCTCATCTCCAACGTTTGAAATGTTTGACAGATTTTGTGTAGCTCACTTTCTAGTTAAATGCTCAGTTTTCTGGCTCTAACATGGCGGCGTTCGTATCATGAAAAAATATTGACTTCATTTTCTATAGGTGATGTTACACTCACTCAGTCCAGTTCTCAGATACAGTCAAAGGTAATTGTGAGATGACTTGATGTGAGGAAAATATATTTTTTTACTTTGCCACAAAGGAATCTCTTTGCCAAATGAATCAAAATCAGTATCAAAGAAAATAAAATACCTTTTTCAGCAAAGAAATGTTAACATTTTTCATTTAAACTTTAAATCTCTTCTCCCAAATTTCCCTAAATTAATCTGAATTTCTTTCTGTACATAATCTTTTCTGATAGAGTCAATGCATATTGTTTTTCTTTTCCTTTGTTTATATTTTGTCTCAGAGTTTCTACAAATAAAATCATCATATAATGATACTCCCACCTCTGTGCTTCTGAGTCAGGACTGCATATTCTCTGTAAGAGTTCTGGTGAGGTTTAGACTCACCTGATTATTACTGAAAATTATTTTGTCTCAGATCAACTGAGAAAAGAAGAAATCAGAAACTCCAGGATGTCAGGACGGCATTCACCAGCAGATTTCTCATTGTGGCTAACTTTAAATTTAGGTCATGCTTCTGTTAGGGCCGGGAATCAATTGAAAAAAAAAATAACAAATTAATTGCAAACCATAAAAAAATTAACCACGACTCGCTATAATTTTTTTTTTTTAGTCTCAGTATTTGCCGACCAATTGTTATCTGCAAATAATCACAATATGAAATCACTTAAAATGTTTACATTTAGAGCATTTATGTTAATTACTGCCGTCAATCTATTACAAAAAATTGGATTAATCGCCCTTTTGTATTGTGATTAATCACGATTAATCACAATTTTTTACCAGGTAAAATGTATTTGTACAATATGGCACCGGGGCATGGATCAAAAAATGTGCTTTTTGTGAAAAAGTGATCTAAACCACAAAAATAGCAAGAATAAAGTACTAAAAACTGATTGAATATTTATTTATTTTGTATGTGACCATGGTATAAACAGAATAATACAAACAGCATTATTCCTAAACTTCAAAAAACCCACAGACAGAGTCAGATTTAAACTTCCTTTTTAACTTTACATTCATTTTAAAAACTACAAATGTTGGTACCTTTTTAATACTTTCATTTCACAGATGCTTTTGTCCACATTAAGTGAGGGTGGGAGTGGCCCTCAACTAATGACACTCCCTCTCACGCAGGCACATTGAGGCCGCCATCGAAAAGCTGAGCAAACATCACCAGGAGCACATCAGGGTGTACGACCTCCACAACGGCCAGGACAACATGAGGCGTCTGACCGGCATGCACGAAACCTCCAGCATCCATGACTTCTCTGCCGGCGTGGCAAACCGAGGCGCCAGCATCCGCATTCCACGCCAGGTGGGCAAAGACAAGAAGGGTTACTTCGAGGACCGGCGCCCGGCGTCAAACTGCGACCCTTACATGGTGACGGCGGCCATTGCAGAGACCTGCCTGCTGGAGTCAGAAGAAGGAGAATAGAAGAGGATATGTGTGTCTGTGGATCACTGAGGGATCCTTAAGCTTATAATCTAATAGTTTGAAAAGATCATTTAAAAATATTAAAAGACATTTAGCATTAAAAGTTAAGAAACTGAGGGATTAACACAGGAAACAGCTGCCATGTACTGTTTGGGGCTGTTTGTAAAACCATGCAGAGACACTCATATTAACCTGGTTTTACTTTGAAAAACTGGTACGTGTTTGTTTGAAGGAGGAATAAAGACTCAACGATGGGCTCTCATCTTCCTGCTGAAGATGATTTCTCTTTACCGACTGAACCCCAAAATGACTCCAAGTAAAACATTTTCAGATATTTTTTTCGAACTTATTTGTTTCTTTCATTCATGAAAATAATAGTTTCACATCATGAATGTATTTATAAACACTTGATTATAAAGAAAATAATTATGTTTTTCCCTTCCTTTCTTTATAAAACAAATCATTCCTATCATAAATTTGTTTGGGCTGCACGGTGGTGCAGTGGTTAGCACTGTCCTCTCAGCCTGGTTCGATTCCTGGGCGGGTCCTTTCTGTGTGGAGCTCTCCTGGTGCATGTGTGGGTTTTCACTCCTCCCACAGTCCAAAAACATGCTTCATGGGCTCATTGATGATTCTAAATAGACTCTTTTCACGGCGACGTCAGATAAAATGGTGACAGGGCCGATGAAGGAAATAGTTTCTTCCTGCGTTCGCATTAGAACAGCAAAGCTGAAACAAAGCTGTTTGACACAATTTTACATTAATAATACCTTACAGATTTTGACATAAAAATCTACAATATTTATTTTATGAATGTCCTTCTGAACTGTATTATCATTTTCTGTCTTAGATTGTTCAGAAATCTAAATACAGATTTGAATAATCCTTCAATATTGGATGTTCTATTGAAAATGTCGACCTTTCATCTGAGCAGATATTCTAACAGGCTCTATTTGGTTGATGATTTGCACATATGTTTAGTGCAATCAAGCACAAAAGTTATATTTATAAAATAAATATTGTACAAATTTCAGTAATAATTGGTTAAGTTACCATTTATTATTTATGTAAAATTGCTGTCAGTTTTGCCGTTCTAAACAACACAAGCCGGAAGCAACTCATCACATATACGTGTGTCGACACGTGAAAAGGGTCAGTTGCCCCTTGGTATGCATACAAGTGTGTGTGTGAGTTTGTGAACCTGCACAGACTGGCGACCTGTTCAGAGTGCATCTCGCCTTCACCCAACAGTAGCTGGGATAGGCTCCAGCAACCCTTTGACCCCAAAAGGGGTTCAGAGGATGGACGGACGGACAGACGTACAGATGGATGGATATTTTGTCCCCTTTTCTACAATTTTTTTAACATCTCAAAAAGAATGACTAGAACACTTCACATTGCATTTTTGCTTAGGAGCATCGACTTAATAAAGATAAGTAAAAGTAAAAGATATTAGATCATGGATGGGCAAACTTTTCGTGGGATACAAAAAGTCCAAAATATTTAACAGACCAGGAGCAGATTTGTGGCGTGTTTTGGTAATTCACCTCGTTAAAGAAATAAATAATACGGGACACTTTGAAACTGTAACTTTTAGACATAATTATGAACTAGATATATAGCATTACCTGAAATAGTTCTTGTGTGAAGGAATTTGGCCGCTGAAGATGCTAGTGCTGATAGCTGAAGATGCTGAAATTGATAGCTAAAAATGATGAAGCTGATAGCCAGCTAAAATATTAGCTAAATGCCAAATTAGCCTACAAAACTGAAAAAAAAAACTCAGCTCAGGACCTTCCTGCGCAGGACTTTTTACTCCTGTCTTTCAGTCAGTTTTCCATGATATCAATGAGAACCAGAGTCCCTGAATCCACCATGAGTCTTTATTTAGGTAGATGATTCTATTCACAAAAAAAATCACAATTAAAACTTTAATAACTTAATCCTTTAACACCTGAGGCGTCGCCGATGACGCTTAAACACAAAATCTCTAACATACTGTAACTTTTCAACCATGAACACAATCGTTACAATACATCAAAGAAGCAATCAAGCGTACTTCTGCAGACGGTGAGGATGAGCAGGATCCAAAAGAGAACTGCGTCCTCTGCTGGATTTGATCATTTATTAACAAATATAAATATTTTAAAACAAATTGTAATTTTTACAAGGGATTTCCATGCTATTGCATATTAACTGATCTTTTTTTTACCACACACCAGAAAAATCATTTATCTGTTTTCCACTAGAGGGCGCCATTACATCTTGTTATTTCATCCTTTAGTTTCAGGAAAAAACCTTTTTAAAATATTTACTGTTTGACTGAACTCCAAAACTAATTTTCACCTATTAAATCATAAAATAGTGTGTTCCTGATGTGGATCCACCTCAGTGCTAAAAGGCAAACCTGATATTGCATCCTGCTCCAGACTCCATCCTCACATGACTCCTCAGGCAGATTGTCTTTGGCCTGTTTTTTCCAAAAATAAGCATAAAAAAAGGAAAAAAACTGGGAAAAAATGAAGGGGCTCTTAAGCCCTGATCAGATGCTACCACATGCAAGATTACCATGGATACAAGCAGTCTCTTGGCAACAGTCCCGTTTGTCTGTCGTCATGGAAATGTCTGTCGTTTAGAGAAAAAAAAACTAAAAAGAGCAATCTGATAGGACAGTGAAAGCCCAAAAAAGTCTGCTCCTGCATATTTTGTATCATTTTAGATCTTGTGGTGAAAGGAACACAAACACATTGAATGGTGTAACAAGAGGAGGAAACAATCATCTCTGTGCACCTGCAGCTCCAGCTGCTGATCTGCACATGAAGACAGGAAGTACAGCCGCAGCCAGGATGCAGCTCGAAGACAATCTTCAAACTTGAGAAAGATGAGAAGACAGGTTTCAGGATTTTTCTCAAAAAGAGAAAACCACAAAAAAACGTTTTTGTAATTATTGACTCTAACTATCTATTGTAAATCCAGGACCTGTGTTGTTGATATCGTTTCTGCAGAGCGGCAGGAGTTGTTTATAAATTCACCCAATATCACTCATGGATGACAGGAAGTGAGGGCGGGCATACTCTGGGTCAACAACTCAGATGTGAATTTCTAATGAACTCTTGCTGCTCTGTGGAAACTATGTCCTCAAAAAAAAATTAATTCAAGCTAAACAGCATAATCACAATTAGAAGATCACTGGGAACACTAGAAATAGATCAAAAGATGATCAGAGTGAACTTTAAAGGGGAAAAACTCAGCTGAAACTCAAAATGTATATGTGATTTTCACCAGATCAAAAGTATTTACATGATTTTCAATGTGTTGCATTTTTCTGAGTTTCCTGGGTCCCTGGATAAAGTCTGCATGTCACAGGAATGGGTGGACTAAAGGCCAAGTCTCCAGAATCATTATTATTATTCATTTTTTTATAATTTTTTTTGTTCTCAAATTTCTAATTTTTCAGTAATTTTTAAACCTGTTGCTAGGATCTTCCTATGTTTTTTATTCCCTTTTTGAAGATACCACAATTAAAAATAAAAGAAAAATCTAATCTAATTTATCATGTGTTGTCTTATTTTGATATATATTTTTATGAAAAATATTTGCCATTGGGAATATTATATGGTGTAAAAACAGGAAAAGGGATGGTGTAAGTTTTTATAGCAAAAGTGTTCTAGGGTTAAAATAATTGCTAGAAAAGCAACAAATGAGTGACATTTGTTTGTCTCAAAATAATCAAGAGATCATAAAAAGGTTTTTGGTTATTCCATTGTTTCAATTCAATTTTATTTATATGGCCCAAAATCACAAAGGAATTTGCCTCATTGGGCTATAAAATATGAACAATAGTTAAAAACTAAGACTAAATAAAACTGGTTATTCCATGTGGTTTTTGATTGGTATTTTATTTTAATATTATGTTTGTAATTTAAATGAATATATTAATTTGCAAAAGTTATTCATTAAGTTTTAAAAAGTAATTTATTTTCCTTTTATAATCATAATACACAAATTATCTGAATTAATGAATAAACCCAATGCCAAATACTAATATTAGTATTAGCGTGTGTTTAAAATGTTTTTTTTTTCACCCTTTGCATCCTCTGACAGGAAGTGAGTTTTTTTAACTCGTTTTCAGTTTAATTTAGTTAAATGTAGAATTGCACATGTTTACTTGGATCAAACAGGTAAAATCGAGCATTAGTGAGACCAGCCCTCTCGAGAATGGAGATTATAATCTCTAGAAGCACCTGTGACAGGTAAATGTTCAGAACAGCGGCTGGGAAGCGCCATAAATGAGTCCCTGGTGAATGATTTAGGTGTGCTTGGTCTCGTTTATCCGTTAACGTTTGTCCCTGAGAGCTCGCGCCTGCGATTCAGAGGTCACGGTGACGTCACAGTCCCCGTGGAGGGCGGAACGCAGCTCGCGGCAGCAGCAGGTGAGAGAGCGCGCGCGGCAGAGCGGAGAGCGGAGCCATGGGGAAGCTGCAGGAGTTTGACATCTTCTTCACCAACAACAAGGTGGTCTACGGTCCGGGGGAGTCCGTCGGCGGGGTCGTGAGGATCCGGACCAGCAGCGCGCTGCAGTACAAAGGTACAGAGGGGGTGCTTCTGCCGCGCGGGCTTCCGTTAGCGGCGCGCGAGCATCACTCGGTGCTGGGAAAGTTTTGGCTCGTGACGGTGCGGATGGGAAATGCTGCTTTATGGAAGTTTCTGCTAAAACGAGAAGCGAGCCCGCCGGAACGGGCTGTTCCCTCGCGCGGATGAATCTCCAAGAAATAACAAGTGATCAGGTGTGTGGAAAAAGAACAAGAACACCGGAACCTCTTTGAGTTCTGGGTTTGAGGAGAAACTCCGTCTTAAAAATTGAGTCTATGACCACTTCCTTCAGACTTAAGTTTTTTTTTATAGAGTTCTTCATTTCCGCTATTTTTTCCTTATGTTTATGTGTATTTTGTGTTGGGCTGCCTGATACTCTTTAGGTCAGCTCCACCTTTTTTTATATTCAGAGACAATTACAGCAAAGCTAGCCCACATTATCATCACTCCACCACCATGCCTGGCAGGTGGTGGACAATGGTTGGTTGTTTGACAATGAATATTTTTGAGTTTGAAGACCGAGAGGATGTGACTTGAGCTGAACCTGAAACTCAAATGTTTCAGAAACCTAAGTGTTTTTAGGGACCATAAGCCACAGTTTTCTAAGGCCCAGAGACACAGTTTGGTGACCACAAATGATAGAGCTTCCAATTCTGAACACAAAAATAAGTAAAATGGTTGAATAGATCTAAAATTAACCAAGTTGTTAGTATTTTAGGTATTTTACATCTGCATTTGTTTTTTAGGAAGAGCAATGGGACATATTGGTAATCACAGGTACAAATATCAAGGTTTAGTCGGCTATTAAAACAGTCAACGACTAATTTAATAGTCGATTAGTCGTTACTTATATTATACGGAATCAGATTTAGTAAAGTTGAAAGTTATAATGGGATTCTGCTAGCTTTATGGACTAATTTGGACTGTTTAACTCAGCTTACAGCATTCACACTAGCGTAATCACATGTAATGCTATATGTCTGGCTTTTAGTTCGTTTAAAGCTAATAATTTAGGCTAATAACTTACATCCACTTAGCGCATGACCCAATTTAGTCAATTAATCAGAAAAAAAATAATCGGTGATTAGTTGACTATTAAAATAATCGTTTGTGGCAGCACTATAGTCGATTGTTCATTACTTCATGTTATATGGAGTCAGAGTTTAGTAAAGTTGAAAAAAAATGTGAGCGTTCAGGACCAAAAAATGCACTTTTTTGTTTTTGAGTTAGTGAGACCAAAACTTTATCATTTGTGAAAATAGTTCCTCGTTTCAGATGCTGACTGTCACAGATCAGTAGTCAGAGACCCAGATGCAGGAGCCAAACAAAGGCTCAGGTTCACAATAAAGGAGGCTTTAATAATGCACGATTCGTTAAAAGTTTAATACGATTTCATCTTAATTGTCTTAATTTGTAGTTAGTTTAAAGCTAATGATGGTTAAGATGTGTGCTTTAGATTCACTTTGCACATGACCCAATCAGTCGACTAATTAGAACAAATAATTGGTGGTTAGTCGACTATTAAAGTAATTGTTTGTGGCAGCTCTACTCTAAACACCATCAATTTGTCAAAGGACATTTTTCAAGTGATTTGACAACTTTAATATATATAATATAACTGTTTCCTCAATGTTTAGGGTGTGGTTTGGGCGACCTAATTTATCTTGTACCCTTCAGGAATCTGTGAAGTCCATCCAAAGTCACAAGAAAGCTGTCGTTGGCTCACAAAAGTCCACCAAGTCCACTGTACGTTGTTCTGGATCTAAATTTAAACTATTCCAGTAAGCACTCTGACGCTTATTTCAACACTGTAAATTTTCCAATTCGGAAACAAAGTTCTTTAATAGATTCATATACCTTATTCTGAATTTTCATTATTTAAAATCAAAACCCAGAAATATAGAACAGACAAAGTGAGCTTCTTAAGACATTTGATTCCTTTTCAAGACAATTCTCCCCCAGACCTGCAGTCATAAGGAGGATAGCAGGTGTAGGGCAGCTTTTTGAGGAAACAGAGGGTCCATTGTGTGACTGACTGGTCAGACTGGGACGCCCCTCAGCAGCAGGCAGGTACAAAGAAACTACAACCAATGGGGACAGCAAACACGGAAATTCAGAGATGGAGGTTTTCTTCATGGTGGAAAGTCCCAAACTGCAGATTGATTGTCTGTTATGACCTGATCTGCAGCAGATGAGGTTTTCTGGTCCTCTCTGCTGGAGGAGTTTATCTAAAACGGATACATTTGATGTGATGGGGGATAGAAAACAAACAACTTCTAAATTTTTGCAAAGATAGATGTCGATATTGAGCATATAGAATAAAAACTTTTTGCCGATCACTGCTAGCTCCACGGAGAAAGTGTGTGTTTGTGTTAGGCTGGGGGCGGTACTGTCTGCACAGACTCTTCCTGGAAGGGGCTGTTCTGACTTAGTGACATCACAATGTGAGAACCCGCTCATTTTCATGGGTTGGGAGGGGCTTGTGTTCAGAGAGCAGGGTTTTAGAAGATTACTCATAAATGGGTGAACGGATCAAAATAACACTTTGGGGTTGTTTATAGTGACGAATTAACATTAAAATACACTTAGAAGATTAAAAAGTTGATTCAGCATAATATATGCAGAGAAGGTAGCTGCCCTTTGAGCTGAAGCAGGGAGTTCCACTAGAGTGGAATCACATAAATAAAGGCTCCGCCTCTATTCTTGTTGAAGGAATTCTGGGAACATTCAGAAATCCTGTAGACTAGAACTGTGTCCGAATTCCTTTCATACTTAGTGTGCTGTAGAGAGTTTGTCCTTTTGTCTGAATCTACAATTCCATAATCAAGAGTCCTGGATATTTCCCTGAAGCCTCAGGAAAAAAACTAGTGAGCATTGATTCATTACTCACTAGGTTGGGGAATATAGACCACAATTCATTGGGTTTGAACCATTTGCCATTGGAAAAAAGTGTATGTAAATGTATTTTTTTATATATAAATAATCAAAGTCTTTGTAAAGTGTTGTTATTTATAAGGTTTTTACCAAATAAATGCCAGCCCTGTGTAAACAGAGAGCTTTCAGCAATGGGGAGGGGAAGTGGGGGTGGGGTTGCTCCTTGCCAACAGCCCTGCCCACAACTCAGGGAAATTTCCAAAAAACTACCGGCGCTGTGCAGAAACGTCGTCCTAGAAAACTACACAAGTTTTTTTGATTTGGTAAAAAACAGAATTGACATGATAAAAAGACCACTGGGAACGCTTTTACAATAGATCGAAAAATAATCGGAAGCAGAACCTGTTCACCTGCAGAGGGCTGGTCTGTCCCAGCTCCTGTTAATGGACTGTAAATGCATGAGTTCTGTCTGTGGGTATCGACCATCTCCACGCTGCTCCAGTCTTGGTTAACCCTTCAAAACCTGACACGTCGTTGGTGATGATTAACCACAAAATCTTTAACAAACTAACTTTTCAACCGTTAACACGATCAACGCAATCCCGGTAGATTGAGCCGCTTTTCTCCTTCAGAATCTACGGGAATTATTGTGTTAACGGTTAAAAAGTTACAGCAAACCAAAGAACAAAAACACTGGAGCTCTGCTGTTAAAGGGTTAAAGTCTCTGTTTTTCTGAGCATGTTAGATTAATGTGCCTGTACCCCATGAAGCAAACGCAAACATGCAGTTTCCTGACTGTAAATGCATGGTCGGGTTCGGCTCTGCATTTCTGGATTTACTTCATTAGCCTCATTAGAGAATGAGGTAATCACTTAGTTGCATCTTTGTAAATGAAACCAGAAACTGTCCTTAACGTGTCGAGTGAAGCGAGCGGTCATCTCATCTGAGGAGTGTCTGCAGATCAGGCGTTTCTTTCGGGTCTCCTTGTCTCAGTGCTTGAGTCACGCCCACTTCCTGTCAGAAAAGGATCCATCCTGAGGAAATGTGCAAACAGCATGAAGCTGCAGCTCGGAGTAAAGCCCTTTACTGCTTTCTCTACTCCACCCTGAGAACGGACTCCACCGCTTTAGACCGTGACTCTCCCCTACTTGTTTTGGGTTAAACGTTAGTCAGAGTGAGTCTGCTGGTTGTACCTAAAGACATGGAATATCTAGACGAGCAGCAATCCAAATGAATCTGGTTTCCAAAGTACTGAATATTGCTGAGGCCTCACTCGATTTATTATTGATGATGGAGACCATTAGACCATGCTTTTATTGATTAGCTTTTGGATGAAGATGGTCCTTAACATGGAAATCAAAGCACACAAATGTGCTGCATTATTTTGTGTAATCACAGCTGCATCCTCGACAGACAAGTCCTTGTTGCAAGAATCAAAACCAGATCCCATCTCAAAGGAGGTGATCTGAGCACAGCCTGACGACTCTGCTTTCACTCCTTCGTTTCTGAGGTTTCCTGCAGACAGAGCTGAAGTCTGAGCGTGGAGATAAGCTCGTCTGCAGAGACAACATCTCTGTGGAAACAGTCACGGCTTCACTGTGACGATGCAGACAAACACCACAAAGAAGTGCCTTACTATTATAGGATAGGAAGTAGAGGTATTGCAAACGAGAGTGAAACTAAAGTTACATACCGTCAGAAAATCCAGCCATCCATTTTCTAAGCCCACGTAAACCCTTTTAGGGTGACATGGTTACCCGAACTACTAGGGCTGGGTTGATAAAATCGATTAATCAATGTTAATTGATCTAAGCTTAATAGATCAATAATTGTTCCATATAAGTAGATAGGGCTAATGTCCGCTAGCTTGATGCTAACGTATAATGGGATTTCCCATAGGACAGCTAATGCTAACACTCGATCTAACTTAACATACATTGTTGACTAAATTAACATCTTTATAAACTCACAGGCCTTTTTGCTCATTTCTTCTTCTGGAATAAGGTGTAATACTGTAGCACGATTGCCACCTAGTTGATTTAGAACGCCCTCCAGGAGAAGCAGAACAATTGTTGGAGTTTCTCCATTTGAGAATCCATGTAACACTGTATGCTATTAACAATCTCATTATAATTTCACTAATAAATATTACAGTACATGTATAGATTATGAATGTATTTCTAAACAAATGTCTCTAAATGTGTAAACTGAAAATGTAATCAAATAAATTTAAATTAAGTGGATTACAAAAAAAAATTGGAATCGAATTGTCCAAGGCACTGCTGAATCAAATCGATTCTTGAAATTATTGGCGAACTACCAACTGTCATTGGGTGATGTGGGATTGATCCTGCAGGTAGCTAGTCTGTTGCAGGGCCACACACTCACATTCACACCCAGAGATAATTTAGAATCATCAATATTATGAAGCATGTTTTTGGATTGTGGGAGGAAACTGGAGAAAACGCACACATGCATGAGGAAAACATACTAACTCCACCCAGTCAGGACTTGAACGTCTGAATTTCTCTTCTGTCTTTCAGACATTTATGATTAAACGAGAATTAAATTAAACTTCTTCACTGATTTTCACCTGCCGAAGTGAAAACATAATCTTTCCTGGGTCTGAACGGCTTAATAACTCATCAGGTCTCGTTTGTGTCAATCATAAATCTATACCTGACTGTTTCTTCCATGAGGTTACCATATTAATTACAATAAACAGCAGATGTAATGAAACACTGTGTACCAAAGAAAAATGCATCATGGGAAACGTGGAAAGATCCACCATTTGTCAAAAATGAATTTGCAGGAAGGTAAAGCCTCTTTAGGTCACACATGTACCCCCTTTCAAGAGTGAGTGAAGACCTTCTGCTTTCTTAGCAGTAGGGCTGCCACGATTGGTCGATTAATCGACTATTAATCGACTATTAAAATAGTTGACGACTAATTTAATAGTCGATTAGTCATTACTTTATATTATATGGAGTCGGAGTGTAGTAAAGTTGAAAGTTATATTGGAATTCTGCTAGCTTTTTGGAGTATTATAGCATTAATTAAGGTTTTTCGGCTTTTTTGGAGTTTAGCAAATTTTTCAGCTGCATCCCAGCTATTCTGGCAAATTCATGCTTCTTTTGTTTTTTAGGCTGTTTTGGAGTTCAGCTAAAATTTCAGCTGCATGCTAGCTGTCTTGGCTAACTGGCTTTTTTTCAGTTTTAACGCTAATTTGGCATTTAAATATTTTAGTTGGCTATCAGCTTCAGCGATTTCAACGATCAATTTCAGCGTTTTTAGCTATCAATTTCAGCATCTTCAGCGGCCAAATTCAGCTTACAGCATTCATCCTAGCATTATTGCAGGTAAAGTTATATATTTAGTTTGTTAGTTTAAAGCTAATAATGGTTAAGATCTGTGCTTTACGTCCAGTTTGCCCACAACCGGATTAGTCGACTAATCGGAAAAATAATTACTGATTAGTCGACTATTAAAATAATCGTTTGTGGCAGCACTACCAAGCAGCTACGACTATGAAGTTTGAGGATTATCTGTGATAGTTTTTATCTGTTCTTCATCTATTGTCTTCTGTGATAAAACATTAGATTCTAAAATTGTCTGAAGCTGCTGACTATCTCACTTTAAAACTGGATAAACTCCATCAGTCTGGAGAACACTTTGAGTCAATGAGCATTTTCACCGTAAGTGTTGACGGCATGTTCAGTCAGGTAAAAGCTTCTTGTCTGATCTGAACGAATGTTTTCTTGTTCTTGTGTGAACTCTGACTCTTCATGCTAAGCACCGATGGAAAAGGAAACACAGTATTCTGCTGGCGCAGTGTCTGAACAGGTTAAAAACTGACATCACATGCTTCGTCACCGTAGACATGTACTGCTTACAGTGCAGATGTGCTCCAAAGGATGACTTTACAGATGACTTTTCTGAGGCTCCATGACCAAGGAGACAATAACAGAGGAACTGCATGGTCATACGCTTATCTTGTTGGTCACATGACCTGCATGGCTCTGTTTCAAATCGTTAATGTGCGTCTGATTGAACTCTTGTTTTGGTTTTAGCTCACAGCCAGAAGTGTGGGCTTGCTGCCGTGTTCAGCATTACTGCATGTTTGTACCGAACAAGCCCTCGCTTGTTTAGCAATGAGTGATCAAAGAATTTATTATCAACACCTGAAGATAAGGTGAGGTCGGGGGCGTGAGCTCAGCAGCTGGTGGTTTCCACTGAAACTGCAGATCTCAGATCAGGGATCCTGAAGGTTTCGACAAAGAAGGATCTCCACCTCTAATGTTCAAAGTCTGGAGAAGTTCAGGTCTTCACCTGCGTTCACCCCGCGTGGTGAAGTTAAAATGTCTTTTCAGAGTAACTGGTTTCGTAACTCGTGAGAGACAAAGACATCAGTCTGATAATCATCTGCCTGAACACAGAGGCTCACGCGTCATCAACCACACTTGTTTTCACATATAGAAACTCAATTTTTCCTGTTCCTAGTGGCTCTTGAGGGCTAGTATTCTCTTTATTTTGGTCTATCAGAGGAAGACATCTGTGCTACTGTCTTTGATAGATGTGGACTATGATTTTAGGTTTGAAATCCAGCTCACATTACAGGTGAGGTTTCACCTGATGCAAGATACTATAGAAAATCACTTTTAATTTGTTGTTACTGCAGTATATGACTGTGGTTCATAGAGAATGCAGACGACATTGTGGCAGACGGCGTCTGTATTACTGATAGTACAGCTTCCCAGATCAGTGAAGTGACGTTGAAGGCGCCGCTGGAGTCGAATAACACTCTCACTTCCTGCTTAAACAGGTGAGGTCCAGCTGATTGCAGGTACAGTAAATGGAAGGACAAACTCCAGCTGCTCAGCTTTAGCATCAGATTAGCTGCGTTTCCACTGACTATGAAATTGTGCAAATTGGATTTGCGATAGTAAATTCAATAAATTGAAACAATAATTTTAATTCAATTTTATCTATACACCCCAAAAGAATCCCCTCATAGTGCTTCTTGCCAGTAATTTTACAGAAGCAGAAGGTCGGTCATAAAATATAAACAATAGCTAATAGCTAAACTAAACAGCCTAAATAAAACTGGTTATCCCTGTCCTTAGACCCTCCTACCCGGTAAGGAAAACTCCTAAAAAACCTGATTCAGGAAAAAAGAAGAAACCTCAGTGATGTCCACATGAGGGAAGGATCCTCTCCCCGGACGGACAGGTGATTTACCAGAACTAATAAAGAAGAATTAGCTTATCTAACTCTACAACTATGTGTTTGAATAGAGCTCAGATAGGACTAGGGGACGGGGTCCACAGCTAAGAGCAGGAGCACAGAAGATACACCAGGAGAGACCCCACAGCGTCACACAACTCATCAAAAGTTGAGAATGTCGTGTGGAGTTGTTAGATCCACAGCTCCTCTGTAAAAAAACAACCAGGATTTCCCAAAATTCTGATCTGCAGTCGCTCCCACGTACATGCCGTTCCATGACCTGAATGAGACGCCAACGTCTCCTTTAATATATGATGATGATGAGCGCTAGTGGTGCGGCAGAAATTTGAATGTATCTACTGTAGGGCTGCCACGATTAGTCGACTAATCGACGACTAATCGACTATTAAAATAGTCGACGACTAATTTAATAGTCGATTAGTCGTTACTTTATATTAAATGGAGTCAGTGTAGTAAAGTTGAAAGTTATAATGGTGTTATGCTAGCTTATTGGACTATTTTGGCATTTATTAAGGTTTTTTAGGCTATTTTGGAGTTTTTATTTCAGCTACATGCTAGCTGTCTTTGCTAACTTAGGCTTTTTTTAGGCTAATTTGGCCTTTAACTAATATTTTAGTTGGCTATCAGCATCTTCTGCCATCGTTACTAGCATCTTTTGCGGCCAAATTCAGCTTACATTTCATCTATAATGATGCTAGTGTGAATATATATGTATATATATATATATATATATATATAGTTTTTAGTTAGTTTAAAGTGAATGATGGTTAAGATTTGTGTTTTACATCAACTTTGTGCATGACCCGATTAGTCGACTAATCGGAAAAAATAATCGGTGATTAGTCGACTATTAAAATAATCGTTTGTGGCAGCCCTAATCTACTGTAAATCAAAGTATTGTTCTCCTCTGTCGCCATGTTTTTGAATGACCTATCACGTGAGTTAGCTTGTGTTTATTCACATAATTATGATTTAATGGAAATTTTAATTGCGAAATTGTGTTTTTTTTAAATTTGTAGAATAAAAGTTTTGCATATATGTGGAATGGAAATGCAGCTACTGATTATAGATCTGCTCAGGAGCACACAAAGGTTTAATTCTACTCCCTACCCCTAAATTTAGTCCTCCAAACGGAGAAATATGGAAAAATAGTGTCTTCAAATTCAAACATAACTACCACTCAATGATGTCATTAATATCTGCCAGTCATCAACGTTAGCGGGTGGCTGCCAGCACTCGAAAAATACGTAACAACATTGTTTTTATAACTTTAAAGTCATGCTAAAACAACACGTTGTTATTTACTAGCTGTAAACTTCTGTGGTTCAGAGCACATCCACGTGAAGATATGCGCTTCTCTCTGCCGCGGATCACCCTACAGTCGAGGGATACTAGCCTTGAGTCACTACGGTTTCCCTAAAAGCACCGCGAAGCGGAAAGCGCGTGGAATCCGCTTCTCCTCCAGTTCACACCAGACACATTTTTTTTTGCGATGGGTTCTACAATAAATTTAACATCATCCGTCTTGACATGACGCCATTTGCTCTCTGCCTCTCTCTCGATGATTGTGTATTCAGTTTGATCAGCTATTTAGTAGGTGAATTGAAGTGGGCATGAAGCTGGTTGTGCTTGTCTTAGTTTTGAATAAGAGGGACCTGAACCTGCGACCTGATGGTAAGAGACGGTAATGCGTATATTTAAGGTTTTTTTTTTTTCAGTCACGCGACTTCATCACAATACTCTCACAACTCAAGATACTTGTATGAAACTTTTGCTTCCAAAGGTGCTGCGAGAATTTCCCAGGAGGACAACGCAGTAGAAGAACACATCAGTCTGTCCACTACACACACTCACACAGCGAGCCTGCATGGAGAAATGGCATCAGCTGACTCAGAAGCAGCTTGAAAATATCCTGATAATCATGGAGGATAATTATTATCCAAAGCAGGTGTTTGCTATGGATGAAATTAGAAAATTCTGGATAGAGATGCGCACTCGCTCTTAACTGATGAAGGAGGAAGAACTTGCTTTTCTAAGGCACAGAGACAGTGACAGTTCTCATGTAAACTTGGCATTCTTGGCATCTATTTTTCTGGATTAAAAAAAACGTAATGTTGAGCAATACTCCAATGTTCTTTATAAATGTTTACAAAGCATGATCAGAAGTGCTTGCTGAAGAGTGCTGGAGGTCTCGGCCCCGACTGCCTCCTGCCTTCACAGTCAGAAGTGTTTGTCATGTCAGTCCTTTGACCTCCAACATCAACACTGACTGAAGCAGCTTATTTTAGATCAGTCGTAAGACGACTCTGTCCATCCCCGTCTCCGTCACTCCTCTCTTGAAAGCATTCACACATTGCTCTGTGCTAGTGACACGTTGATTAATACTGATGGAAAAATTCTTCCACGTGGCAGATAAGAATGCAGTAAACGTCATTGACCATGTAGTACTAATGGTTTACTATGGTTTATCATGTTATCATTGACAGGCTGAGTGTGACTTTACCCATAGAAAATTATTTGCTTCCAGTTCCAACCAAACATAATCGATTCAGTTTATATCTTGAAAAAAATGGCACTACAAATTTAGTATCGTTACAAAATAGGATTGGCAAGGACGTGTTCAAACGATGTAGAAGAGCTCTATTGAAGTCTATGGGATTTTGGCTTCTTGGAGCCAATGGGTACTTCCTGTTTGGAAGTTATTTAATACAGTTAATGGGATGTACTTACGTACGACTTCCTGCTGTTTCAACCTGTTTTGCTGCAGCTGAAGCTGCTGAGGGCTTATGGGAGGAATGACACGCTTGAGTGGAGTTCCTCTGTTGGAGATCAAAAGAGTTTGACCTCTTTTCCAAAGCAAAAGATTCAAATAATGGCTTATAGGACAGGAGTGTGACTCAGTGGAGAGTCCATGCAGAGGTTATCTTTGCTCTTAGGCTCTTTTAAACTCTTGAAACACTGGCGAAGTTTTTCACTCAAGCACACGTGTCGAAGTCGAGGCCCGAGTAATTCTATCCATCGCTCCAGATCATTTTACTTTATTGTTATTAATGGCCCGATGTTATCTTGGGTTTATTTCTAACTTGTATAATTGTGACTAAATATACTTGGAGGGTAAAATATTGAAAGTTATTTAAAGTTTAGGTTGATTTATTCTGGGTTATTTTCCTGCCTTTTTATCATTCATAATTATGTTAAGAAGTTACATTTGTAAAGTTTTGAAAATTGTCGTTGTGCTAGCTTTTTGGACTATTTTAGAGTTTAGCTAATATTTCAGCTACATGTTAGCTGTTTTGGATAACCTAAGTTTTTTTTTTTTTTTTTTCTATTCAAATTTGGCACTTAGCTAATATTTTAGCGGCTATCAGCTTCAGCATTCTCAGCTGTTAGCTTCAGAGATTTTTTTAATCATCTTAAGCTATCAGCACTGGCATCTATATATCTAGTTCATGTTTATGTTAAAAAGTTATGTTTTTAAAGTTTTAAAAATAATAAATGTTTGTAAATGTTTATCCTGTTCGGCCCATGACCTAAGGTGTGTTTTGGATTTTGGTCCCTTGTGCGATTGAGTTTGAAACTCCTGCTCTTGCCCATCAGTTTTGTTTCTACAGAAATGATGAGTAACAGCTTCCACAGATCTTGAGTATTTTTCTTTCATTCAGTTGTGTTTCTGCCTCTCCCAGACTGCAATCACTATGTCTTTTCTAATGCTGAGGCTTATCAGGTTAACAACAGTTAAGATCATATAAAAGTCTGATGGGATGGAAATGAGAATCTGCATTCTTAAAGTTTGTATTTTGTCTGATGTAAGTTCAGAACTGAACGAAAAGCTTTTTTGGTGACAGAAGAATGTCCTCATTAATGTTTCTGTCAGAGAATCTGTGCTTTCGTTATAGAGCTGAGTAAAGAAAAACATGGAGATCTTGGAGATATAAAATAAAAAAACATGCACGTTTCACCTCTGATTAGGTTATAAAATAGAGACTCCTTTTCAACCAAACAAACTGAGTTTTGGAACAGTTGTTCTTTGTCATCAGAGGAGAAAAGAGGCATGAACTTCAGACAGTGAAGTCAGAGCTGAACAAAGACAAACATTCAGGTGTTATTTGGGAGCATTCCCCCAGAACAGATGAAGCTGCTGACGCTCGAGTGTCTGCGCAGACGGCAGCGTTTTCAGCTGCCTGATAATCCTCTTATGTAAACCCGTTGAATGATGGTGTGTTGTGCTTTGAGTCCTGTGTGGACCAGCGGCTCAGACGGTGTTTCTGTTCGCCTCTGGTAACCAGAAACGCCTGAACTCTGCGGCTGCAGGAATTCCCTTACGCTGGAAGATCAGGTGCCAGTCTGAGAGCCCCGGCCGATGGGAAATGTTGGGAAAGAGAGAGGCACTAATTGTCTTAAGTGTTTGTAGATGGAACTGCAGCGTCAGGTTTCGGAGAGGCCGTACCTTTGGTGTCTTTTTAGTCCTCTGGGGGGTTCAGACCACAGTCTCTGCAGTCCATATGCTTAGATACATGGCAGATGAATCACTTTCCCTGAGCGCTGCAGCAGCTCAGCTGAAACATGCTCTCTGATTACAGCCCAGTCTTATCACACTACTGCTGTGGGAGTCTCCATGCCTTATTATCCTGGAATGTATGAAGCTTTCAGTGCCTGCTAGGCCTGCTGACAGCCTTTCACATCCGTGTTTATGCTCCTGACCCTCACTGGGATCAAGTCACGGCTGCTGTGGAAATGTTTCCTCAGTTCTTCTTCCTTAAGATCCAAACTTTAAAACTTTAGATCAGGGGTGTCAAACTCAATCACACAGGGGGCCAAAATCCAAAACATACCTGCGGTCGCAGGACGAACAGGATGAACATTTATTAAACACTTTAAAACTACATTTTTACAACTTGTGTAAATGCTGTAAGCTGAATTTGTCCACTGAAGATTCTAGTGATGATAGTTGAAGATGCTGAAATTGATAGCTGAAAACGCATAATTTGATAGCCAGCTAAAACATTAGCTAAATGACAACAGTGGCTCAGGCGGTAGAGCGGGTCGGCCAATGATCGAAGGATAGGCGGTTCGATTCCGGCTCCCGCCAGCCAAGTGTCGTTGTGTCCTTGGGCAAGGCACTTAACCCAACTTGCCTCCAGTGTGGCTCCACTGGTGTTTGAATGCGTATGAATGTTCCGGTGATGGTCAGAGGGGCCGTAGGCGCGTACTGGCAGCCACGCCTCTGTCAGCCTGCCCCAGGGCAGCTGTGGCTACAGTAGTAGCTTACCGTCACCAAGTATGAATGAGGTGTGAATGAATAATGGATGCACAATG
>NC_050523.1:23674728-23688380 GCF_002922805.2 Oryzias melastigma | reverse complement strand
AAAACGCATAAGTTGATAGCCAGCTAAAACATTAGCTAAATGACAATTTAGCCTAAAAACTAAAGAAATGTAGCCAAAACAGCTAGCATGTACCAGAAAACAATAACTAAACTTCAAAATAGCTTAAAAAACAGAAAAATGCCTAAATTAGCCAAAACAGCGAGTATGTCGTAGCTAAAATATTAGCTAAGCTCCAAAACACCCTAAAAGATCTTAGTAAATACCAAAATAGTCCAAAAATCTAGCAGAATGACAATTTTTAAAACTTTAAAACTGTAACTTTTTAACATAATTATGAATAATAAAAAGGCAGGAATATTATTCCAGAATAAATCAACTTAAACCTTAAATAACTTTCAATATTTTGCTCTCCATAAAAAATATATTTTGTTAAAATTATACAAGTTAGAAATAAGCGCGAGATAAAATCTGGCCATTAATAACAATAAAATAAAATCCTGATCTGGCCCTCTGGGTAATACTTTGACTACTTTGACACATGGTTTAGACAGAACGTCTCTGCTGCTCCTGCTATAGCAGAAACTGAATGCACATTTAACCCTTTAGAACCTAGATCCTAAATATCATCCATCCATCCATCTTCTTGACCGCTTTGTCCCTTTCGGGGTCGCGGGGGTGCTGGAGCCTATCCCGGCTACTGAAGGGCGAAGGCGGGGTTCACCCTGGACAGGTCGCCAGTCTGTCTCAGGGCCTCAATCACACACACATTCACTCTCACATTCACACCTAGGGGCAATTTAGAGTCACCAATTAACCTATGAATCATGTTTTTGGACGGTGGGAGGAAGCTGGAGTCCCCGGTGAAAACCCACGCATGCACGGGGAGAACATGCAAACTCCACACAGAAAGGTCCCAGCCGGGAGTCGAACCGGGGCCTTCTCGCTGTGAGGCAAGAGCGCTAACCACTGCGCCACCGTGCAGCCCTCCTAAATATCAGTTTTTGTTTTTTTTAGAATTTACCTCCATATTTCGCTTTTTGCTTCCCTACCTTCTATCTTTTTAATCAGCACAACCTCATCCATGTGCTTAAGCTCTGGCTTTATGTTGTCTTGACATACACTGAAGCATGTGGATGAGCTGCACCCTCAACTCCACGTTGAAGCAAACGGGGATAAGCTCCTCTCATGCAGGTCAGACTTTCTCTGCTCCTCATGCTGCTTATACTGAGGAGAACCAACTGCTCACCTCTAAATTGGAGTGTTTTGTAGAATTTCCAGATCCTGCAAGATAAGTTTGAGAGATAAACTTGTAAATTCTGGAAAATAATGTTATTCTACCTCAGCTCTATAAGCACCATCAACCCTAGTAGTTTAGATAAGATAAGATGGAGTTTGTTTTTCCCATGAAAGGTAAACTCAAGCTTTCCATCAGCGTTAAAGCCTCTATGCTCTCATTGTGTAATTAGTAACCTAGAGAAATGAATTATTGTATTTTCCCTTACCCACCCTACTACCCAAACAAGCTTAAATGGGGTTTTAGAAATAATCCTACTGACAACTTTCCATATTTACCTGCCGTTGTCAGAATAAGAAGTTTGAGTTTGTTGGAATCTTTTTGTTTGTCTGAGGATGACGTCTCCAAACCTGTTTACGGTACATCTGTTGTTTTTGTTTTGAGTAGTTTGATGCCAGTCATTAGTAGGGACTCATGACAATTACCAGGTTCAGGTGTGTCCAGCCAATAAGAACATGCCAGAGAGGGGTATATTGGAAAACATGCAGGAAGGTGGCTCTCGAGGCCGGGGGTTCCCTACCTCTGGTATAAAGCCTTGTTTCCCCTGAGCGGTATGGTAGTCAGGTCCAGTGTTTTGAGTGTTTCCATTATAAAATGGAGCCGTTAAGCTGGAAAGAGTCGTACCATTTTTGGGTTCCTGTTGGTTGTAAGTTCATGAAAAATGGAATGGAGCATCAAGCTAGCAGACTTTAGCTTTATGTGCTAAATTGATCTATATTTGAATGAATCGATTATTGATCCGTTAACACTAGAATCCCTGGAACTTTCAGCTTCTGCTGCAATGCCCCCCTCCCCTTCTCAAAGTAGTGTTGTGGTGATCACCTTAAACCATCAACAATGACTTGCTGATTTCGCAATGCAGAATGTCATGTTTAAATTTAAGTTTGACATGCATTCTAGATTCCTCCACCAGACGATCAAGTGGTTATGGCTGCGGACTCACATTCAGAAGGTCATGGGTTCGAATCCCGCTCAGGAATAGTCCACATGAAATATTTGTTTTTACTTTGAAATTTTATTTTTACCTCAAAACTGTTCAATGCAGGTGAAAGAAATATTTTTAACACAGACAAATACAATAATTGACTACCTGGTGACATGTAGTGTAGGTATCTGACTGATCAGTTTATAACTTGAATAAGCTGAAATAGTGAAAAATATGAAAAAAAGTGAAAAAAAAAAGACAAAAAGAAGCGTTATTCTGGCAATAATAATGGCTAAGTAATCGTTGTTTATTTCTCAATGGAAGTTCATGGGACATTTGCTTCTTGGAACCAGTAGATACTTCCTGTTTGGAAAACCAGGGGGAGGAGCCACTCAATCCAGTTCTTATAAACAGTCAATGGTGAGGGAACCCCTCTCCAAAAAAAAAAAACATATTTTGCTTTGGCTTCTCACTGCAGTTTCTGCAGTGAGAAGCCAATAAAAATGTCTTCAGCTTTTCTCTTCTATTCCTTTCTGCTCTTTAAAACTTTCTTGTATAAAACATTTATAATCTTTTGTTTTGGTTCTTGGTAGAGTTGATCTTCTAAAGTCAGCTGCATGTGGATCAGCTTCAGAGCTAAAAGATTCAAGCTCCAAACCGCTGTGCTGCTGCACTTTCTTTATCATCTTTGTGTCTCTGTGTCTTTGTTGTTCAGAGCAACACTCCGCCGCTGCTGGGATTTTAAGAGATTAGCCCGGCGCTGACCTCTGTGTCCTTCAGCTGTCCACCACGGACAGCTGTGAGCCACGTTCACTCGTTTCCTTCTCCATCCTGAATGTAAGCTTCTGGTTCTGTGGGAGACTCAGGAAAGCTCAGTCCATTTTCTCCTGCAATAATAAGGCAAAAGGCAGGTTATTTGCTAAGGGCTCCGCCCCTTTCGCGTGACAGTTTAGAGGGTTTTTGTCGTGAGTGACCGTCTCTTCTTTTTCCTGCTCTTGCCAGCAGCCCTGGCGGTGCAGAGAGCTCGCCATCTGCCACTCTGAGAGTAAGTGCGGCTCTCAGGATGCCAGCACAGAGAAGTGCATTGGTGTGACGTTATGGTTGGCTGCATGTGCACGCCCTGCTGAAAAAAAGGGCACCTTCAGCCTAGAAAACAAGCTAAAGTCTTGTTTATCTAAACACCAGTTTTCAGTCTCTTCCACTGTATTCCTTTGATTATTTAAGGATTTCTTTAGTATATCAGTTTTCTGTTGCTTGTATCCTACAATCTCTGACAGAAGATCATGAAATGAATGAGAAAAATAATGTTGGACAGCTGTTTGCTTTAAAAAGGATTTTGTAGTTTCAGTCTCAGACACTTGATTAGACAGGAAGCATGGCTGCATCACTGCAGCATCCGTATTCACAGAGCGCACAGAAATCCCCTCAGAACAACTGCTTTGTTACAAATATTAGTAAGCCAACCAGTTCTCTTAGCTGCCTCTTTTTTATTATGAAGTTTTAAATAATAATAAAAAACTAGAAAAGTTGCATTACCTGTGATAATGCTAGTGTGAACGCTTTTTGCTGAAAGTAGTCGCTGAAGATGGGGAAGCTTTTTACTGAAAATGATAATGCAATTTACTTTAATAGTTGAAAGGATTTGCTGAAAAAACGAAAGCTATTTGCCAAATGTTAAATTTGCTAAAAGACCGTGGAAGTTGATCTAAATTTCTGCAAATTTTTGAGTAAAATTGCTGAGAATCACTAATAAATGCCAATTTTGCAAAAACTATGTAACGTGTAACTAAAATGTTAGCTAAACTCCAAATTAGCCCCAAAAAACCATCTAAATTAGCCAAAAAAAAGCTAGCTCGTTTCTTAAATACTAGCTATACTCCAAAATAGCCTATAATTCCCAGTAACTAAATTACTCAAAAATGTCAACATGTTGCTAAAATATTAGCTAAACTGCAATGTTTTGGAAAATTACAATAAAAGATGAAAACATAGCCAATGAATATATTTAAAGGTTGTTGCTAATCTACTTGATATTCTGAAATTTGAAGACTTTTTCATCCATTTCTTAAAGGGCATATTTTGCTCAATATTTCAAAAACCATAAAGTTTATAAATACCAAAAATAAAAATAAAAAATAAGAAATTGCTTGGAGTGTGATTGAGTTTTTACGTACTGGAAAATGTACAGAAAGGAGCAGGACAGTCACTATAGTATGAATGATTACTAAGCATTCACACAACTATTCATAAAGCACTTAAATAGTCCATGTAGACCCAAAGAATTAAAACAATGGTTAAAACTGATTTGAGTGAACCAAGAAATGCTAATAAAGTACATAAAAATATCACCAACATTTCATGGAAGAGAATAAAATAAAATGTGGTGATATGTGTTAACAAAACCTTAAACTTCCCTTTTCGTTGGATTTCTCTTTTTCTAGACATATTATCAAACCTTTCTCTTTTCTCTTGTTTTTTTTTGTTAAAGGAACTGAAACACCAGCATCAGAGAGTGAAGTGTAACATAATACTACAGTTTAAACCTGTCCGACCAGAAGGATCCGGGTTTATTTGACCTTTTTAGTGCTCCACTAAGTGATGTTTTCCCTGTTGACAGACTCTCAGACTGTGGTCTTACTGCAGCACAGGTCGCAAACTGCTTTGTCATCAACCATCAGTTCGAGTCACTGTAGTTGGAGTTTTATTCTGATCTTTTTGTGTCTCAGCGTGCCGTTTTTTAACCGAACCTCCTCATCTCTCTGCAGTCATCAAGGTGAACTGTCAGGGGTCATGCGGGGTCTCCTCCAAGATGAACGACACCACGTGGAACCTGGAGGAGCAGTACTTCAACAGCACGCTGTCGGTCGCTGACAAAGGTGATGCCAGCAAATCCTGATGTCTTCATCAGAAATCTACCACCGTAAGGTGGTCAGATTTCCATCCTTTGACTAACATCAACACAGCTGCAGTTCTGTTTGAAAAATGGGTACAAAAATAATTCCAGCAACAGTTGAAGTAGTCCTATAGTTTTCCCAGTCAGGCTCCATTCAGTTTGTCAGACATTGTGTTTTTGATTTTTCAACTCCTACACTGTTTGGTTAATTAACATAATTGCAATTAATTCTGTGGCTGAGAAAAGCAGCTTTGTGCTGAAATGCAACACTTTACTATCACTGTAAACTGTTGCATTTCAGCACAAAACACTTTTCTCAAGAATAAACATAAAATAATGAATTATGTTAATTGTACAAATGGTTAAAGAGTTACAATACAATGTTCCCAAGCTTATTTGAGTTTCTTTATTCTGGGTTTCATGAATTTGCAGATTTTTTTCAATGAAATGACGAAGAAAGTTTGCAGTCACGTCAAAACTTCTGAGTTTTTTTCTCTTCATCACAAAAACTCAGACAGTTCAAGACGCTTGAATGAATTTTTTGCATCTGAAGGAAGTGCTGCGCTGCTGAGGTGTATCTGAGCCCCTGCCACGACAGGAGCGCCCCCTCCTCTCTAATGCCCCTGCATGGAGAAATGTCATCAGCTGACTCAGAAGCCGTTGAAAAAAATCCTGATATGCTAAAGAAGATAATCACGAGGATAATCACACTCCTGGTTTTGAAGCAGATCTGCGTCACTGTCACTACAGTCTCTCTACTGTCCGTACAGTCTTTTGTTCTGAATTAGAATAAGCTCTTTATGTTTAGCAATACTCCAATGTTCTTTAATAAATGCTTTAAAAAGCATAATCAGAAGTGCTTTTAATAAGAATGGATCGGTCTTTGACCTTTGGCCGCGGGGGCGGGGAGTCCTCCGTATTTGCGGATGACTGCCGTCTCTAACAAGGGGGGGGTGGTTCTTATGTTACGTTCACACCCTAACGCAATTTGCGCATCAAATAGCTTTTGCCGCGCGGCAAATTTGCTGCTAGTCCAGTGGACACAGAAATTCGTATATAAACTAGATCAGGGTGTCAAACTCAATCACCCAGGGGGCCAAAATCGAGGTCGTGGGCCGAATAGGATAAACATTTATTAAACACACTAAAACTTTAAACACATAACTTTGTAATCCTTTAACACCTGATGTGACGCTTAAACATAAAATCTTTAACATACTGTTACTTTTCAACAATTAACACGATCAACGTCATTCCAGTAGATTCCTGAATCTACTGGAATGACGTTGATCGTGTTAACGATTAAAAGTTAAGGTAAATCAAAGAACTAACATTGGATCTTCCGTGTTAAAGAGTTAACATAAACATAAATAAAAAAAGGCAGGAATATTATTCCATAATAAACCGACTTAAATCTTAAATAACTTTCAATATTTTACTCTCCATTAAAATATATTATGTCAAAATTATACAAGTTAGAAATAAGCACAAGATAACATCGGGTCATTAAAAAGAATAAAATATTGATCTGGAGGGCTGGATAGAATTACCCAGAGGGCCGGATCCGGCCCTGAGCCTTGACTTTGACACATATGAATTAGATCAAGTGGGAGGAGCTACTGTCCAAAGTTTTGTGCCTCATCGCTACATGAAAGCATTGACAGTATATCTCATTTATAATGAATGGAAAACACTTTGATGCTTAGAGATCAGGTTTATTTATTTTGAAGATAAGGAGCGTCTCAGACCTCTTTTTAGAACAGACAGGATGAGGGGTGTCACAATGAGACTGGAAATTAAGAAAAACCACAGGTATCATTCTGCAGAAAGTTGAAGCTTAAACAGCTGTGCATGATGGGTAACAGTTCCCAGGTTTTATAATGGAAATGTTGCAGAAAGCAGACCATGATAGGACTGAACCACAAACTAAACATATATATATATATATATATATATATATAAACGAGAGAGAAAAAAAACTAAATACATTTGGTAGATTTTAAAATTATCATATTATTTTTTTAATCTATTTCCTGTATTAGATAAGAGCAGTGCCACGTTGTCTGTCAACATTACTCCTGACGTTTATGTGTTTATGAACGTATTCTGAATCATCCAGCTCAGAGGAAGTCATGACTCAGCACATTGTTTTCTGGCGACAGCTCTTATCCAAGCGGAGAGCCCCGTCACCATCACGATAAAGCTCAGGAAGGGCTGTTTGTTTTGGCAGTGGGCGGGGGCAGAAACACATTAACAAACAGAGAAAGCATCTTCAGACTGAAGGAACAGAGAGCTTCTATACAGAGGCTGAGGAGTGTAAGCTGTCAGTGCCAGCAGCATGTGGGGCTAAAACTAGGGCTGTCAAATTATCGCATTAATAACGATTCATTAGTTACAGACTTTTTAGTGCTTTTTTTATTTTAATTTTTTTATGGGGTTGTTCTCATTTTTGCGTCGGATGGTTTCTTCCATGTTATGCACACCTAGAGAAGCATTTTATCCCGCTCATACCGCGGTCCTTTAAGAAAAATATAAATTGACTCATATTTCATAATTAATTAGTGTTCCGAAGGTAATATATGGTCATATATATGGATATTGTTTACTCTGAAAGGCTTAAGAAAATCATGGTATCGCCCCTTTAAGTTTAAATTGTTATTTTTTTTTATTTTTTTACAAAAGCAGAATGTTGTTTTTGCATTGTCTTTTATTTTGTTATTTGTTCAAGATTGCAAAGAAAAAAAATACCCTTCTGTGGAGTTAAAGTTAAGGTTAGAAGCTGTTTATAATCAAAAAAATTTAATAAAGAAACTTTCTTAGTTTCATTTTGATCTTTTACTGCGCCACAATGTCACAGACTTAAATAAAATAAATCAAAATGAAACTTTTTACAGCAATTATTGGGTTAGAAATAATTGTGATTAAAATCAATTCATTAGATTAATTAATTACAGGTCTCAATTAATTAATCGCACAAAAAATAATCACATGACAGCACAAGGTAAAACAATATACACCATCCATCTTGAGAACCAGTTAAATTTCCTTAAGGACTCAGGGTTGCTGGAGCCTATCCCTTCTACTGTTGGGCGAATCTACATTCACCAATGAACCCAGCCGCGGTCTGAACCAGGGCCTTCTCTCTGTGAGGCGAGAGCGCTAACTGCTTCACCACTGTGCAGCCACATAGGAAGTAGAAATAAAAATAGTTTAAGCCGCATCCCCTTTATTTCTGCTGCTTTGTGCAAGTCTCCTTCCAGAAATGGGCAGCGTGTCCCACTGGGGTGGGGGCAGCCACATGCTGATCACAAGACAGGAAGAAGTTTAACACTCTTATTACACAAATACACTAGCTGCAGTACACTGATAATGGGGTATGCTGCAGATGCTTTACTGTTAATGTCGACAAACCACATAAGCGTCCTCATCCTGTCCCAGTCTGAAGCTGCTCACCGCTGAAAAACAAAAGTCCTGCTCCTGGGTCTGTCTAACCCTTTGAATCCTACTGTTGTCACCAATGACACAATCACTTTACCCACACCTGCCTGTTCAAGCACAATAGGATGTATGAAGAAGGTATGAATGATCTTCACTTCATCATTTATGATCTCAGCATCATGTTGGAGTCACTGTATCTGCTCTGTTGTGCAGCTGCAGGGAAGCGCAGGTCTGTCTGTAATGAGCTGAGAGATGTTCCTGTCAGGAAGAATTTCATTAGCCTGTCAGCTCATTGAGACAACGATGAGCCAGCTGGCTCCAGGCGTTCTACGTGACACCAGCTGAAAGCTTTTATTGTTCCTCATGCTCTGGATTAATAAATTGGTGAGTTGGAATTAATGCTAGATGATGGTTAACAAATGCTGAAAACCGCATCATGTCAGCCTGATGATAAAACAACTTTATTTCTTATTTTGCCTTTTAAAACTAGTTGATCTTAGTGCTACATAAAGTAATTTAATTAAATGGTAAAAACTGAAAATACAAAATGGACCGAACACAAACCAAAAACCTTTTGGGTCAAATGACCTAGTTTTGGGACCTCATTTTTAAGGGAGCACTCTCTTTGATCCATCTTTGGTCTCGTCTGATCTATCTTTTGGTCCCAGAAGCGACCTGTTGTTGTCTCTGCAGATCAGGTACAAGAGGAAACACTTTTTCTCACCTTTGGTGCTAAAATGAAACTGTTTTGCTGATCACCACTAGCTCTGTGAAGAAAGTGTGTTAGCCTGAAGGAGGTGATTGCAGCACAAGCTTTTCCTGGAAGGGGCTGTTCCTCCACGTTCATACACGTTCATCGAGGGCCCAAAGCGCTCCACAGTCACAGACCCATTCACACACACATTCACACACTGGTGGTGGCTCTGCTGCTGAACACTGGCGCCAACCTACCACCAGAGGCAATTCGGGGTTCAGTGTCTTGCCCAAGGACACTTCGACACATGGGCGGGCAAGGCGGGAGTCGAACCCGCTCGGTTCTGATCAGGAGTTGACCGCCCTACCGCTGCATCACAGACGCACCAAAATAAGACAATGTCTTGTCTTATTTTGTGCAACAAATTATAGACACTTTTGTGCAACATTGCTGAAATCAGTAAAACTATGTCTTTAACAAGCATGGACAACGACTGAATTGGAATTATCTGTCAAATTCAATGTTAACAATAGTAAACATGATCAGCAGTGACACTACTTAGTGCAGAATTGTTGTAAACAGAACAAATATTAAATAAGTCAAGTAGTGACAGCTATCTACCTCCAAAAGAACGTCACACCAAAGGATGATGAATATAATGTTTTACAGCCTCTCTCAAAATTGACCTAATTTTTAGTGCACTTTTCCCTCACTTGAAAAGGGCTGAGCATCCAAAAATAAAGGCTGATTTACTCAGACTGTTACTTGAGATTATTTTTCCAATTTTTATCATTTTTCCATTTGGTCAGTCAGCAGTCAATAGGTAAAAACTTTAAAACACACATAATAATGGCAATAAATATAATTTTAAGTGCTTCAATTAATTAGCATTCTCCCTAATTTTACAGTGAATTCATGTACTTTATTTTAATTACATTTAAATTTAAGTTCATACATCAGATCCTGCATTTTTTATTTAAGAATTACTTTAAATTAACATTAGCAACAAGTAATTACATTGTTTGAAAACATCACATTATAAATTTACCAAAGTTACACCGTACAGCAGCAGGTTAAACATCGAAGTGCATGAAAATGAAATGCGCGCCTAGTTCCCACAGCGCACCAATCAAACAGGAAATAAGCAATCGTGGTCATTCTAGCGCTCAGACAAAGTCACTTCAACAGTTCCGTCATGCGACTCAAACGCTCAGCGCTACAGCCTCTTCAAATGACAATATAAGATCAATACTTGGTGAGAACCCATCGAGAATCAATCGCAGGACTAAATATCGATATGTCGCAATATCGATATTTTGGCACACCCGTAATTATTTTACACTTAAAAGCTAAAAAAAAGTTGATTTTGCATGATATGGGGGCTTTATAAACATACACGATGAACCTGAAGAAGCAGGAACCCTAAAAAAGTATGAACATGTCTGCTGGTGTAATGAGGACAAACTGCTTCTCTTCTTCCTGGTCAGAGCTCATTCCAGCCAATAATTGAGCAAATGAGGGAACTGTGTGAGGTTTGCTGGTAGTTTGTCCAGTTTTTGGTTCTCTCCTGTGAAAGCAAACCAAACGAGATGATTGGGGTGGGGGGGATTAGGGGCTGTCTCAGAAAAAAGAAAACAAAGTCGCATCAGGAAAAAGCTCAGACTTAAATGTTAATGTATCATGCTTAAACGTCAAACAGAAAATATTAAATATTATTTTGTAATCTTAAAGGGATGTTATTCCTTCATGATGAAAACATACTTCAGTGATATTTGCTTAATTATAATAAAGCTCAGAATCTGTTTAGAACTTTAGTGTCTGTTCCAAAGACAGAAAGTGGAATCTGAATCTCTCCTGATGTTAGTTAGGGTTTGTTTGTTTGTAAGCGTTCAAAAAGTCCTGCTGATTTTATTAAAGGTTGCATTTGTTCTGATCTTCAGACCTGCATTGCATCAACAGATTGCTTCATTTCTTCCTGCAGCTGCAGTCAGCTGGTAAATGAAGCGTAGCGTAAGAAAGGGGGTCAGTTTCACTCTGCTTTCCTTCTCTTGCCTGTTTGCTGTAGGAACTCCATCTTCTGGGAAAGGTTCACAGTTTGCTGGGAGCTGCATTCGTTTGTCCTGAATCTCTCAGCTGACGGTCTGTCTGTCTCCACAGGGGTTCTGTCGCCGGGCGAACACAGCTTCCCCTTCCAGTTTGTCATTCCAGGTGAGTGTAACATCTTCCTGCATGTTGGGTCATGCCCTCCACTTCCTGTGAGGATACTTGCACAGACCCGCTTTATTAAAGACGTTCTGATTCTGACGTCTGACATGATGAGTTAAACTAGTAAAAGACGGACACTCCACCACAGCACATCTCTGTTGTGTTTAAACTCCACTGCTGGGAAACAGAATTCTTTGGTTGGGATCCTCACACGGCAGCTTCTGTGTGTTAGGCTATAGTCTTAAAAACACACACATGTGTACACTTAAATCTCCTGCAACAATAGCACAGGTGCCTCTTGCTGCCCCCTGCTGGCCCACAATGGAAGCTGTGTGTTATAAAAAGTGAAAGTTATTGCTCATGGAGATGGGTGGTACTTAATGTTAGGGATGTCCCGATCAGGTTTTTTTGGGCCCGATCTGATTCCGAGTCATTCAATTTTGTGGATTTGCCGATACCGAGTCCCGATCCAATACTTTTGTAACACATTTATAACATGAACAAATTTAATTAACAGATTTGGGTTGTCACTTATTTATATTTCATCAGCCTTCTTTTATAATTAAAAACATGAATATAATATTTCTGTGAAGTAGCTTTAATAAAATAGTAGAAATAGAGCAAATATAAACTAAGAAAAAATACAATGTTCTTGTTATATAAGTGATAATTAATCATGTGATAAAGTTTAGTGACTTTAGCTTTAACATCTTTAGAGCTATTGAACATTTTTAACCAAATGTGATTCCATGTTCTCATCTAAAATTATTAAAAATGAATGATGACTTTGTTTTAGCGTGAATTTGATGATAGTAGTTCATCACTAGCTGATATTATTAAAAACATTTATTAGTTTTTAGTTGTTTTTTAAGATTACGTGATTTTTTTTTTTAAAGTTCTTAAGACATCACATTTTCTGTTTTAATACAACAGTAGCTAATTTTTTTCACTTTTATTTCTCTGTCACAGAAAGAAAACAGGAGTGTTTAGAGTGTTCAATAAATGTTTATCCTGTTTGGCCCACGACCTAAGGTGTGTTTTGGATTTTGGTCCCTTGTATGGTTGAGTTTGACACCCCGATGTGGAGGATGCAAATGAAAAGTTCGGCATCATTTTCACTTTCACAGGCTTGATTTTTATACTGTTGGGGTCTAATTTTGCGAGCACTGAAGGCATTATCTCGTCTTCGATAGTTTTCTCAAAGGCTTTCATGACAAGTGATGTAAGAACAATAGGTCTGAACTCATTTTAATGTCTGGGATTTTTGTTAAAGGAAATGGAATTATTATTGATTTGTTCCAACATGAGGGAATCTGTTGACAAAAAGAAAAAAACACAACATTACACAGAAGCCTTTTAAACAATTATTTTTATATACAATCTTTAAAGGAACTCGTGTTGAATTTTGTTGTTTCTGTGGATTTTGATTAAATTTCTGTTTTGGTGTAGAGCCTGGTTGCTTCAGTCTGATGCTTCCGTTGTTTGTTGAGAATTCTGTTCATGAAGCCAGAATGATGAGACGTGGATCTGAAAATGATGAGGACCATGAAGGTCACAGAACTGCTAACACTCCCATGGAGGGTGCTGGCTCCTCACAGCACCGTCTCCTGAGCTGGACTCGGTTCTGTCCAGGTCACTGTCTGACCTTCAACGTGTTGTTCCCGCCCTCGCTGGCTCTGCCATCCAAAAACAAAGGACGTGTTACTATAGTGATGCTGACCGAGGGGCTCCATCTTTATTGTGACGGCTCACTCCTCACCTTTTTCCTCCCCTGTTTGGATGATAATCTGGTGATTTGTATGCATGAGAGCAACAGAGCGTTTCAAACTTGGTCCCTATCTCCCTCTCCTGCTCTCTCCTGGCCAGCCGCCTTTCCTCGTTTCCTACCTGTCCTCTTCGCAAACTAAGGATGACCTCATTTGGGTTTTATAATAAATCTGCAGACAGAGATACAATGAATGCAAAGATCCCTAATCTCCTTTATGGTTTTAATTGATTCTTCAACTGTTACGGTGTAGAATGCAGACTTCACATGCTGCAGTAGTCTCAACACATACAGGGTGGAAATGGGCTGTCTGCAGGCCAAAAAATTGGGCAAACCTGTAAATAGTTTTATTGCTCTTGCTGCTTTTAATTGATCAGATTTGAGCTTAAACAAACCCACACGGACCCTGAGGTCTTCGTTCCTTCAGTGCTCCCGTGCCCTGAGGCTTTCATTCCCTGTTTTAATTGAGAATTTGGG
>NC_050523.1:23625641-23673947 GCF_002922805.2 Oryzias melastigma | reverse complement strand
GATCAGGGGTGGAACTACTCAGCTCAGCTCCAAAAGCCACGCCCCCTCAGAGGAGATTTTAGAAACAGAGGCTTCAGATCAACATGAGAAATTACTTTTTAAGACATTTAGGTTGTGGGGTTTTGGTTAAAAACTTCATAATCAAAATTAAAACACTTCTGTGAAAACAGTGTCATTGGAGGAGTTTTAGGCTTTTCAATAAGGATGTTTTTGTTTATTGCATTGTCATCCTCAGCTGCGGTGCCCACTTCCTTTGAGGGGCCGTTTGGGAAGGTTGTTTACCGTGTGCAGGCGAGCATAGACACGCCCCGCTTCTCCAAAGACTACAAAGCCCTGAAGGTTTTCTACCTGCTGAACCTCCTCAACCTTAATGAAGTGCCCAACATCGAGGTAAGAGCTGCTTTTTGGTTGTTCCCCTCCTTCATAAATATCCCTTCACTTGTGGTAATCAACAACTTTTTCATGAAAAACTCCTGTAACCTTTGACAAACGCTGGTTCTGCGTCTCTTCCTGCAGCAGACGAGTTCTGCCGTGACCACCAAGAAGTTCAGCTACCTCCTGGTGAGGACAGGGACGCTGATGCTGAAAGCCTCCAGTGACCTGAGGGGTTACGTCCCGGGTCAGGTCATCAAGTTATCCACTGAGATCCACAACAAGTCTGGGAAGGACACCGGGTGTGTGCTGGCCAGTCTCTTACAGGTAACGAAAAACTCAACAGTGATGTTTTTATCCTGGGGTTAAAAGGCTCTTTCAAAATAAAACACCACAAAAATGAGGACAAAGGAAATCTGAAGAATTCTCAGTTAAAGTTCAGTAGACGTGGCATCGTCTTAAAGGTTCTGCAGAATTAGCACGATGTTTTAGTCCAAACAGTAAAAACCAAGATTCAAAGGGTCTATTGTCATATACACAGTAAATAAACGGGTTTCCCTGTACAATGAAATTCTTACTTTGCAGCTCACTCTGAATGCCATAAAGAGATAGATAAAAGTAAAAAGATAAAAATATAAAAGATAAGGATATTTACAGGATGACTAAGGAGCTTAGTTACAATAAATAAATAAATAAAATAAATAAACAATAAACTGTAACTGTAATATGTAAGTGACTAAAATATTTACAAATCAGCTGTTGTGCAAATTTACAGAGAATATTATTGTGCAAAGGAGACTGACAGAACTGGATATTGGGGTACATGTGCAGTTGTTATTAAGGTGCAATAATAATGATAAATAGTCCAATATGACATATGATCAATAATCCAGACGTGCAAAGGTGCAGTCTGCTGTTGCAGACTCCTGTCAGCTGTTAAGGAGTCTGATGGCAGAGGGAAAGAAAGAGTTCCTGAGTCTGCTGGTCCTGCATTTCACACTCCTGTACCTCCGGCCCGAGGGAAGGAGAGTGAACAGACCTCGTTGGGGGTGGGTGGGGTCTCTGATGATGGAAATCGGAGATCAGAAATCATCGGAAATCATCAGAAATCAGAGCACTCAACAGAGTTTGTGATGTTGTAAAATATCTAAAATGGCTGCCAAAATTGGAGCAATTTGTCAACAAAAGTACTAAACCTCTGTAAACTTCAAGTACATTGCCTCACTTTTAGCATAGACTGAGTACACTCACTTAAATAAATGACTTTTTGCTAATGGGGACGCTGGAGTAACGAGGGTGTGTGTCAGAGAGACAGCTGCCATTGTGATCATGTGACCAGCGTTCTCTCTTCGTTCTTAACCCTGTATCGGGGTTTTTAGTGAGCAGAAGAGAGCTTAAACCAGGAGAGCATTTCAGCTCCACATCCAACAGCTGGAGGATGTGAGATGCTCGAGCTGTGGAAACCTGGATTATCTTCTGCATATAAACCTGTAAACCATGAAACCTACAAACTCAGTGGTGACAGTTTATTGTGACGACAGTTATCAGTCCCTCCATCTGCTGTTCCTTTTTTGCCTCTGAAGGACTGTGCTTTATAAAAAATTATATGTTTCAATCTGGTCCAACTGGAGGTCTGAGAGGAGGATCAGAGGACTTTTTTGGCATTTACTAAGATTCTCTAGGTTATTTTGGAGTTTAGCTAAAATTCCAGCTATGTGCTAGATACTTTAGCTAATGTGGGTTTTTTTAGGGTGTTTTGGAGTTTAGCTAATATTTCAGCTACATGTTAGCTATTTTGGCTAATTTAGAATTTTTTCAGTTTTTTAGACTAATTTGGAGTTCACCTAATATTTCAGCTCCATGCTAGCTATTTTGGCTAACTTAGCCTTTTCAGGCTACTTTGACATTAAGCTAATATTTTAGCTGGCTATCAGCTTCAGTGTTTTCAGCTATCAGTTTCATCGATTTCAGTTTCTTCATCTATCAGCACTATCATCTTCAGTGGCCAAATTCAGCTTACAGCATTCACACTAGCATTATCCCAGGTAATGCTATATATCTAGTTTATATTTAGCTTAATGCTAATGATGGTTAAGATGTGTGTTTTACATCCAGTTTGCGCATGACCCGATTAGTTGACTAATCCAAAAAAAGTAATCGATGATTAGGCGACCAAAGGGGCTAATGACCATCTTGGGTCTTTGCTAATTAAAACACTAATGAATAACAAAAGAATATTAGAGTTTATAAAGTAACAGGTCTTTCTGCTGCTCTCCTCTGCAGAAGGTGATGTATAAGTCCAAACGTCCGATGTTTGACCTGCGAGCCATCGCGGAGGTTCAGGGAGCCGGAGTGAAGGCAGGGAAGCATGCGGAGTGGAAGGAGCAGATCATCGTGCCTCCTCTTCCTCAGTCTGCGCTCGCCGGCTGCAGCCTCATAGACATCGAGTACTTCATCCAGGTCAGAGCGGGTTTACCAAACAGGTGGATGTGCTGTGGGGTCAGAAAAACAGCTTATTTATGCTTCTAAATGTTCAAATTTGCATCATTTTTGTAAAAAATATCTCTTTGATGGACTCCCTCATATAGTAACTTTTCTTTAAATACAAAAACCTTCAAATAAATATGGCAAGAAGCAGTTCTTTAAGATGCTCAGTTCTTAGTATCTCGTCTCCCTGCAGGTCTCTCTGAAGTCTCCGGAGGCGGCTGTCATTCTTCCCATCTACATCGGGAACATCCCGGTCAACTTGTCTCCTTCCAGGAGCACGATCAGCAGCCCAGACCGCAGCGGCGCAGCTGGACCTTCAGGCGTCATGCCCAGCGCCCCCCCAGTGGAAGAAGAGCTGGAGGGCAACCTGTGTGCAGGCGGGGTCACAGGAAGTGAAGAGATTCCCACCAAAAGCCACTCCCAGCAGGATCCCTCTGGGCTGCCAGCCGTAATGTCCCCCAGCGCCTTCAGCCACGCCCCCGCCGTGGCGCTGCCCCCCAGCCTGGGGTGGTCCGAGGCGTCGGCTCCTCTGTTCTGCCTGTCGACCGGAGCTACCATCCCGTTCTTCACGGAGGGAAGTGCAGCCCCCGTTCCCACCTCCTGCTCCCTTATCCTCCCCCCAGAATACAGCAGCAGCGATTACCCCCACGGTGAGTCTGTTCGGACCCAGAGAAGGGTTGACTGATGAGTTCCTCAGATGAAACTAGTGCTGCAACAAACGATTATTTTAATAGTCGACTAATCACCGATTATTTTTTCAGATTAGCTGACTTATTGGGTCATGCACAAACTGGATGTAAAACACAAATATGAACCATCATTAGCTTTAAACTAACTACGAATTAGATATATATCGTTACCTGTGATAATGCTAGTGTGAATGCTGTAAGCTGAATTTGGCTGCTGAAGATGCTAGTGCTGATAGATGAAGATGCTGAAATTGATAGCTGAAAATGCTGAAGCTTAACAGAAATTAATCTTTTAACAAAGCAGAACACATTAAAATTCAATTCAATTAATACAATTCTTAAGATTAAAGAATTAAAAGATCAAAAGACAATCAGAGGGGGACTTTTTGGCGCTTTCAACATTTGTTAGGACGTCTTCCTAATGGAGCGTGACACGTCTAACATCAGTTCTGGCCCAGAACATCTAAGCTGCCCCCCCATGACCTGAACCCACTTCCACCTTGAAGGTGTGGATGAATGGATCTGCTGCTATCATTTATGAATGGATTGTTGTACAACTTCTAAATGTGTTCATCATCGTCTTTGTCATCTGAACTCCTCTGACTTCATCACTAATGTGTGTTGCAGAACCTCCTCCGACCTACGAGGAAAGCTGCAGCACGATGGGTTCCAGCTTTAACGGCGAGCACTAGAGAAATGGGTGGGACTTGTTGTGGCCCCACCCATCCAAATCCAGGCAAAGACATACTGGATGGACAGAGATGGATGGATTTCCAAAAGTTTTTGCCTTTTATGAGGGAAAATCTCTCATTTTAGTTTGAACTCTGATGTGATGGACTAAAAAGGGAGCGTCCATTAAATCATGGTGCCTCAAAGGAGCCTTTTGATCCTCTTAGAGCATTTAGAACGTCCGGTTCCTGGACATGTTGGACCCTTTAAACGGATCTTTTAATCCTAAAAATAATGAATGCATCTGTGATGCCTTTAAAGACCATTGTACCTAATGATTGTTCTGACTGGTTTGTCTGAATCTGGTCTTTTTTTTGTGTGTGTCGCTGCACCTCTGCTGTCCTGGTACTGGAGGTCAGAACCGCTCGCTCAGCTGAGGAGAAGAACCCCAAACTCCTCTGTGAGGAGGACCAATGTGACCTCTTTGTTACAGCCAGAATTTAGTTTGATTTTGAGCCTATGAACATCAAAATTTTGTTTGATCCCAAAAATATTTGCTTTGTGAAATCCCTTCACATTTTGACCTTGAAAAATAGATTTTTTTCTCTCCTTTTTAAGTTGCTCTTTATCACCCGCTGGTGTTGCTTCAGAGAAATTGCAGGTTTTCTTCAGAGATCTGCAGGTTTCCAGCATCAAAACAAAAATAGGTGAACATTATTCAGTGGCAGAAGTGTAGCACTCTGAGGAACAATCATAGTTTTTTTGCCTTAACATAAAACCAGGCTGTGCACAGCACTGCACTTTTTCCCGCCGTGAGCGTGGGAATTCTGACTGATCACATCTGCTGCGTGGAACTGTTTGTCTAACTAAATGTGTGCATGGCGGGACACATTTCCCTCACTCACCTGCAGTCTTTCTCAAACTTCATTTAAAAACATTTCTGTTCGTGAGCCTTTACTTCCTCCTGTTTCACAGCTGAGTTGTATTTCAGTAAAGCCCGGATCTGTTTAGATAAATATATCTGTCTACATACCTCTGGTTTAGTTTTGCATGTAGATTTATGTGAATTCATCAAATGAAATGGCAGAATCCAGGGCTGAACACTGCAGATACTCTAAATCTTATCAAGTATTTTTGTCATCGGTGACGTTTAAACACAAAATCTTTAAAAAACGTTTCAACCACTAATGCGATCAACATAATTCCAGTAGATTTTGAAGGAGAAAAGCTTTTCTCCTTCAAAATCTACTGGAATTATGTTGATCGTGTTAACAATTAAAAAAATTACAGTAAATCAAAGAACATAAAAATTTATTTTATTTTTGTACTCCTTTTTTAAAATAAATTTACTAATTTTAAAGTGTAAATACTGTAAGCACAAATCGATTAATCTTAAAAAAAAAACGTTATCTGTTCTGTTTTTGTGTCTCAGATCAAGTTATTTTGGCAAACAACAGACAAATATTCTTGGTAAGGTTTAAAGTTTCTGCAGTTAAACCTGCTAAATTGTTCTGTTTTGTTGACAATTGTCTGTGTATGTTAAATAAAGAAGCCTGTTTGTGAGGAAGCGACGCCGCTGGATGTCTAGTTGGAGTATGTCTGCAGGCCTTAACCCTTCTGGATTCTCAAACCTGGATTCTCTCTGGTTTTCTCCTGTCGAAGCTTCATGACGTCTGTTTTCTGCTGGTCTCCCTTACTCCTAAACTTTCTTTGTGTCTAGTTTATATTTTTTTCTACTTGAAACTGTTTGCAGGTGCAGTATGCATATAGAGCACCTTGACCAGTACATGTAATGTTGAAAAGTGTACTGTGAAATGTTATAAATTATCATGTATTTTTCTTGTTGCTTACTACTGTTTTTGTGTTTCTTTAAATCACGTGTCAAAGTCTTGGCCCGGGGGCCAGATCTGGCCCTCCACGTTATTACAAATTATATTTTTATAGAGTAAAATATTGAAAGTTATTTAAGGTTTAAGTTTATTTATTCTGGAATAATATTCCTGCCTTTTTATTATTCATAATTATGGAAAAGTTACTGTTTTAAAGTTTTAAAAAATGGCATTCTTTTAGCTTTATGGACTATTTTAACATTTACTAAGATTTTTTAGGCTATTTTGGAGTTTAGCTAAAATTTCAGCTACATGCTATCTTTTTGGTTAACCTAAGTTTTCTTTTTTAGCTCTTTAGCTTAAGTTGGCCTTTAGCTAATATTTCAGCTACATGCTAGCTGTTTTGGCTCATTTAAGCTTTTTGTTTTTTTAGGCTGTTTTGGAGTTTAGCTAATATTTCAGCTACATTGTAACTGTTTTGGCTAATTTAAGCTTTTTTTCAGCTATTAGACTATTTTTAAGGTTAGCTATTTTTTCAGCTACATGTATCTTTTTCAGTTAACCTAATCTTTTTAGGTTAATTTGGCATTTAGCTAATATTTTAGCTGGCTGTTGGCTTCACCGTTTTCAGCTATCAGCTTCAACATTTTTAGCTATCAATTTCAGCTTCTTCATCTATCAGCACTAACATCTTCAGCGGCTAAATTCAGCTTACAGCATTCACACTAGCATTATCTCAGGTAATGCTTTATATCTAGTTCATAATAATGTTAAAAAGTTATGGTATTACATTTTTAAAAATTTAGCTTAAGTGTTGAATAAATGTTTATCCTGTTCGGCCCGTGACCTAAGGTGTGTTTTGGATTTTGGCCTTTTGTGCGGTTGAGTTTGAAACCCTCACTTTAAATATTTCTTCATTTAAACCTTGCTATATTTTTGATTAAACAAATTTACAAATTAAAAAGGGGCGGAAATGCAAGAATTACATATTTATAATATTCAACATAAACAATCATTTTTGCAAAGTTGATTTTTTTTTTTTTTTTTTCAAAAGTTATCCCCCAAAGTAAAAAGTAAATGTTAAAAATGATGGATTAATTCTTAGCTATTTTGATTAACTAAATTCTGTTTTTGTTTTGGATGTTTTTTTTATAAATCATATAATTTAAAAGCAATAAATGTTCAATTCAGCATAAACCTCCAGTGTTTTTTTAAGTAGAAGGAAGTAAAAAATACTTTTCACACTTTATATTACTATATCAAAATATAAATACAGCATTGTAGTTGAGATGTTTACTCAAACCTTTGTATTATTACATTATGTATTTGTAGACATGTAAACTCTGTTGAAGAACACTGTAAACAACCTTGCGAATTAATAATTACAATAGACAGATTTGCATAACGATTTACATAAAATATGATGACAGATGCCTGACTGGCAGCACCTGTGAGTGTGACCACAGGTGAGCAGTAAATGTTTGCTCCACCAGCCAGCCTTTCTGGAAAGGGCCTGTTTGACGGGGCAATGTCAAGATTTTCAGATGCAATTCTCAAGCGAAGAATTCCTTCCAGCACGGAACTTCCTGTGCAGATTTGGAATAAAGGTTTAACAGATGGAATGGGTGACGGTTCTGTGTCCAGCATGAACACTGGAACCAGGACGAGTGAGAAAAGTGAAAATTGTAATTGTTGGAGATGATTTTAATGCAGAAAAATGCGAAATAAGTTCTAAAATCACTGATCATTTCCACAGGCTGGAGCTTGACTCACACTCATGTCACAAATAAAATGCTGACAGGGTGAATTATTCTAAAGATGCACTATTTATTTATTATTTTTAGCTTATCACCTGTAAAGTGTAGGCCCCTGAATTGAATAATTATAGTTTCAATCAAAATGAACACCAACTATATCAAAATAAGAAATAGCTAATATATTTTTTTCTGTTCCAGTTGTCACAAGTTAAAAATAAAAAAATCATTTGACCTACTTAAATTATGTTGTTATCTAAAATAATACTATATTGTTGATGGCAGCAAAACAGGATTGCATTTGAAAAATGTATTATTCGTTTTTTTATTGTCTTTTTTACACTCTTTTTGTCAGCAGAAACCGGACTTTTACGAAGCTACTCGGGTCTTTCCGGTGGTCACGTGTTACAGATCTTCCGGTTTGGCTTTGGCAGACGTAAACATCACGGTAGTCGTGCTTTTTTCCTGTTAATAAACCAAAAATATAAAACTTGAGAATACTTAGTTTAAGTTATTAGTTGTTAGAACCCCTGGGGGCCTAATTTTGTTTCTATGTTAGAAATTCGAAGAATATTTGCTTTTTTTAGTGCTGACATTGAACTTCATCACCCATGAGCCTTTGCGTCTCGCATGAAAGTCACGAGGGCTGGGTGTTTCTGTCATTAGTGAGGTGCGTGAAAACCATGGTTTCGCTTGGCATGTCCCGAACTTTTGACGTCCTTCTCCTGGACCTGTGGTGAGACCCGAACTCACCGCGGACGGAACCGCAGTTTGGATCTGGAAGTTTGCGACAATGCGCGTGAGTTGACGGCCCTCACCTGTGGGAATACGCCTGAGTATTTTGAATTCATTTTCCATAATAAAGCGGTCGTAATACGGATCGCTTTTTCCGCTGTTCTTTGCTCTGAGGACTGCAGCGGTCTGTGATGGAGGTTCTTTGTTTGCAATAAAACCTGACTGTTCACTTGTTGGAACAGATGTTTACAATTATTGTTGAGTTTTATAAATAGTTTGAATAACACGGTGAATAACATGGAAATCTGATTCCATGCTCTCCATTATTTCCCTCTTATTAGAGTCTATTTTGCCTGAAATCCTCAGCAGTTGGTTTGATTGACAGATTTATGGAAATGAAGTAGCTTTTACATTTAATCAGTCAACAACTTTATAATGAAACTTAAAAAAACTGCACCTGTTCCCCCTGACAGACTGAGGATCATGTGATTGTGCCATGAAATCTATTTTTCTCTTCAAAAACAGAAACTTGATGTTAAAGTAAAAGTCTTTGTTTGAAAATGTCCTGACTAAAATCAGAGTATGATGAATCAGCAGACACACAGAAACCCTCACAGCTCTCCGCCATCTGCAGCTGCTACATTTGGTGAACCTTCGTCTCATTCCTCTAAGATTGTATCCATATTCACTTTGTCCTCGGACTTTTAGGCTCTGAAGTTCCTCATTTTCTGATGACATAAACTTGGTTTGATTGCAGAGCAAATCAACGTTGCTGATTCAGTTCTTCTGCTTTCTAGAGGACTCTTTTGTTGTTGTGTAACAGTTTTATTTTCTTCTTTTTCTGGAATTGCCCAGCATTTCTTTAATCACGATGACTGAATGTTTTTGTGAAGGTTCTGGTTTCTCCAGATGACGTGTTGAAGTTGTGTCATCTGGACTTAAAGTCTTCTTCAGATCATGGTGATTAGGTGACTCAAACCTGGTTTTGCAGGACTGCTGCTTTCAATCAGACTCTTGCTTTGGTTGGTGAGCAGAGGAACTATCAGGAAACACTTGTCAGGTCATCGCATTCTCTTGATTCTGTGGCGTCTTCATTACAGTTGCATTCCTGATAACTGAAAGCTGAAGAGTCGCCGCGTCTCCTTCTTGGAGGTCAAACTGTAAAGTCAGAATCAAAACCCACAAGATTTGGCAGTAGAAGGCCTCATTTTAAAATGGCTGCTTCCATGAAATCACAAAAACGCCTTTGGCGATTCCCACTACCTTGCTTGAAGGTTCAAAGTGCTTTACTTTGAACTGTTGAACATTGGCGCCAACCTTCCATCAGAGGCAAAGCGGGGTTCAGTGTCTTGCCCAAGGACACTTCGAGCCACGGGCAAGCAAAGCAGGAATTGAAGCTACAATCTTCCGATCAGAGGTAGACCTTCCTACCACTGCACCACGGCTGCCATTGGGACATGAGGTGTATGTCAGGCTGCAGACGAGTGAAGGCGAACGCTGAGCGGCAGCGAGACTGAATGAGAACAGAAAGTTGGGGTTATCCTTAACATTCGGTGGCACTTTAATATGCCTCTCCTCTTTAGTATGATATTTACTATTATGTCTTTTAGATTATTTTTTTAACATCTGTCTGGAGAAACAGTTAAAAAATTACTGCTGGGTTAATTTAATGTGAACTATCCCAAAGAAATAAATACAATTGAAATTAAAGTTAACATTTAAAGGCAACAATTAACACACATGACCACAAAGTAAATCACTACTTTCTAGAAAGAGTTACAAAATACACAGGTTTCCTTCATTTAGCGACCGTCATTTCAGATCAGCATCACGTCGAAATACAAGACCTGCCAGGACACCATTTCCCACGATGCATTGTTTCTTATTGTGTTATGTTATTCTACACCAATGTCATGTTTATATTCAGTAGTAAAAGAAGAAAAAGGATGACAGTGCAGCAAATTTATAGCAGAAAATTTCATGTTTGACTTTTTTGCACTTTGACTCCAAGTAAATCTGCTGCAGCAGGAGAATCTTTATTTGACCTACAGGCTGTATTTTATTTTGAAAGGAGCTTGTGTGTGCTGCTGTCGTAAGTAAAATAGGTAGAAATGAAAAAATAAAATAAAACGCTGTTAATGTTCAGTTATTGTATTTAAAAGCTAGATTTTATAAATGAATATTTTTATGACCGTGTTTTTGTGTTTTTCTAAACAGTGGCTTTGTGGCTCTCGCTGGGTTTTCATCAATAAGAAACTGGAACAACTAGCTCCTAAAGATTTCAAACACCTGGAAAAAATCATCTGTTATTAATTTTTTAATGACTAATTTCTGTTTGAAGGAATACAAAATGTGTTAATTATAAACAGTTACACCATGTTCAAAATATGAGGATCGTGTGTTAAAAGGGCTTTTTTTTCTCAATATTTTTACATCTAATATTGTTGTAAGTAAAAACTTACCAAAATGCCCATCATATCATAACTGATACTATCTATTTCTCATTAAAAATGATAGGGCCAATATTTTGTGGATTTCATCAAAGAGTTTAAAAAGACATCTTGATTTTTAAAAAGTGAATTTTCCATCAGTTCTTTATCCAGTGGGCTCTACGGGGTTAAATGTAAATCCTGGCTCATTAACGCCGACAGAATGAGCTCTTTCAGGCTGCCATGAGGGTGCAGGTGCTGTCATGTCTGGACAGGAATATTCAGGAAGTTGTGGGAGGGGCTGGGCTGCTGATTGGATTGCACAAAGTCTGGTCTGTCTTCTTTGTGTGGGTTTCTTATTCAAAGACTCATCCTGACCTCGAGCATCTCTGCTGACAGCTAAAGCTCTGGTAGAACAGAATCTGCTGCAGGTCTGTGACAAAAAAAAAAAAAAAAAAAAAACGATCATGTTTGCACTGCTGTGATGGGGGGTCGCTGAGAGAGGCACCTCGACAGCTCATCGGTGCATCATAGGAGCACAAACACACCCCCTCACCCTTACTCCTGGGGAGGGATTTCAGTCTAAAGTAAAGTGTGCAGATGTTAGAGGAAATACCTGAACAGACCCCCAGGAAGGTGCCGGCGGTGTTTCACATCGGCATCTTCTTGCTGTGAGGTAGGGCTAGCCGATATGGAATTTTTTGTGTCACAAAATCATTTTTTCCATATATGTGATATGTATCACAATATAAACCAAATATATATATTTGTCAAATTTGAACGATCTGGGCTAAAAAAAAAGTATAATCATCAGCAGGTTGTTTCGATTGAAATATTTATTTACTATCATACTTTCAACGTAAAAAAATAATTATAATTCTACTCATAAATTCTGATGTTTTCAGGCTTTACAGAACAAACATAAAATCATAGCAATATTTTACACACTTTTTCTGAATATCTTAAGAAATTTAAAGTGCATATGGAGTTAATTTATTAATGGTCTGAACCTGTCTCTGTTGTCAACTAACTGTAAACTCAAATTCAAACAGAACCTGGTCAGTGAAAATACTGTCCGACCTTCAACCGGTCCATGTTTACATCAGGCGGAACACCAAACAGCTCATTAGCATTAACATCTTGTATTAATTTTTTTGGTTGCAGCTAAGTCCTTTGGGTTTGTCTTCTAGTTCTGACTGGATCTTGTTAAAAATCACCAGATGTTCCGCGGCTTCATCAGCTGAAACTGAACATTGCACAGAGAAGGTTGGCGGAAGTGACCGCAGGGATATGGCGTCATGTCGTGAGCGTACGTTTGTCTTGAGCGCAAACGAAGGGAGTGGAGAGGTCCCAAAAAAATGACCAAAATGAGAGCTAACGCTAACTTTTAAGCTAAGCTAACTTTTAAGCTAAGCTAACTTTTACTCACCAAAGAGGAGAAAATTTTTGCTACTGGCGAGTGTCAATTTCAGACCCTTCAAAATAAAAGTCTATCGCGATAGACTCATTCCTCTATCGAGAAGAAGTTGTATCGCGACATCTATTGTTCCCGTTTATGGTCCAGCCCTACGGTGAGGTGATGATGCTGAACTCCACTGCTGCCTTGGAAACTCTCAGAATCTGTGGATGCTCTTTTTTGAGCTTTATAGTCATGTAAAGAGCTCTTTACAACAAAATCATGAAGTTCCTGGATTTTAACGTTACTGTTTCAAAATCCCCTCCCTGTAAAAAACACATCCTAAGAAATGATTAGACATTTCTTAACGGGGAAAAGAAAATGGTTTGGCCCACAATTCTTATCTTAAGAGAAAAATGCTTGAAGAAAAAGTCTTTCTACTTTTTTTGGGATCCTGTTCTTTGAACGTCTCTGTCTTTGTAGATGACTTTCGGGGTGTCCAGCAGTGTGACGCTGCTGTTTGACGGCTGGGATGTGCACAGCCCGGCAGGTAAGCTGCAGATGGTTTTACCTGGGTTTGGGGGCGGTCCTTCATGTCTGGAGTTTATTAGCAGCTGTCTATCAGGTCATATCTCTGAACGTTCCACATGAAAGGAATCATCCACGTCATCAGACACTTTTGATGTCGGATTTTAGTTAAACATTTAACAATCTTTAAAAAAATGTCATTGAAAAATGTCAAAACAACTGCTTCATGTTTGTTTTTATGGTAAGAATTTGTAATTTTATCTACAGAAGCTCTACTTTTTGTTCATTTAAAATCTCTGGTTAAACCAAACAGATGTTTTTTGAAGGAAAACGTAAAAAAGATTGTGTTAATGTAATAAAAATTGTGAACTTGTCAATTGAAATTGTGTTTTATCCATGAAATGTCTGTTAAATTACAGATTTTTGAACAAAATGAGTGAATCTTCTTGCTAGCATACATGCTTTCTGACAGAAATAGTGAATCAATGGTGGAGTTTCACTATTAAAAATGAATTAGGAAGCTTGAGTTTGTGACTATTTTTTTAAGTTTGTTTTGTATGACTTGCAGCTGCCAAAATTCCCAGAAAACTTTAGACCCACAAACATCCCAGCATGCTTTTTCTCCTCACTGATGAGTCAACGGCAGTCTTTCATGTAGAAAAAATGTATATATTATACATAAATTGTAAATATTAAATATATATATTTAGCTAAATAAACATATATATATATATTTATATATTATATTTGTTAGAGAACAGAAGTTTTTACTGACTTGACTCTGATCTCTGATCTCTGATCTGAAGAGTTTTTAGAGACGGAGAGGTTTTTATTTTGTAGGTTTGCCATCCTAATGGTTCATTTGAACAGTGAGAGAGAAAATCAAGAAATCAGCTTTAAATAATTTATATACGTTTATTTGCATTTCATTGAGGGAAATTAGTGTTTGAACCCCTAGTAACCAATCAGAGGTCTGGTTCACACAGACCAGAAGACACCTGTCTGGACTGATCACCTGTAGAAAGACACCTGTCCACACAATCATCCATCCGTCAGACTCCAAACTCTCCAATAGAAAGACTAAAGAGCTTTCAGTGGATTTAAGGGAGAAGATTCTAGACCTGAATGGGCTACAAAACCATCAGCAACAAGCTGGAGGTTAAAGGTCACAACTGTTGGACCACCATCCCCACTGTCAGGCACGGAGGTGGAAGTATTATGCTTATTCTGCACAGGACTACTTCACCGTATGGATGGGTGGAGCCATGTACTTAGTTGGGATGGATCTTCCAACAGGATCATGACCCAAAACATACAAACGACAACCAAGGACTCTGAAGAAGAATCTGATGAAGGTCATGGAGGGGTCAGTCTCTGGAAAACCGATGGAGAGAGCTGAGGGTCAGAGTTGCTAAGCAACAAATCTGAAGGATTTAGAAAGCATTTGTGAAGAAGAGATAACCAGAACTCATCCTGATCGTCAACTACAAGAAACGTCTGATCTCTGTTCAAATACTTGTTTCCCTCAGTAAAATATAAATAAATGTATAAAAATGCTTTCAAGTAGTTTTTTTTTATTTTTCTATCTCACTGTTCAAATGAAGCATTAAGACACCAGAGTGTCAATGTCTTTATTAGTGGGTAAACCAACAAAACAACAGATCAAAAACGTATTTCTTCGACTCTATCTGATGGTTTATGTTTACTGGAATTTTTTTTTATCAGGTTTTCGCTGTGGTGAAATCTCTCAATCGGACAGGAAGTCCATGTGCCCAATGAATATTGAACAATAGTTTCATTTGAATTTACAAAAAAAAAGGTCCTCTAAAAAGGTCCATGTTTTTCTTTTTATGTTGACCCGTCACCTCAGAAACATGTGTTTCTGAATACTCTTCTCAGTAAAAGAATCTCCATTTTTCCTTTCCTGCTGAGAGCTTCATGGGTTTGTACCGTGCATTTGTTCAGACTTGTTTCCATTCATGCATTTTTCACATGGAGGCTGTCTCAAAGCCAAAAAATATATTTTTTTATTTTTTTATTTAACCTTTATTTATCCAGGCAGGACCGATTAAGAACAGCATTCTTATTTACAACTGTGGCCTGGCAAAAGGCAAAAGGAAAGAAGTTACAAGATACAAGAAATAGAATTGAAAAGAATCAGAAACATAAAACCCTAAAGTCATATCCTGTACTTCATCAGGTACTGAGGTCAAAGGTGATCTGAGTTGTTGCTCCTCTGCAGGGATGGTGCTGTCCGTGTTGCTGGTTCTGCTGCTCACGCTCTTCTACGAGGTGCTCAAAGTGTGGAGAGTGTGGCTGAGCGGCTCCCGGCTGGCCGTGCGCGCGCCTGCATGCACGCCCCCTCCGTCCATGCACAGTGAAAGCGCCTCCATGCTGGAGAGCAGCCCAGAGATCTCCCTGGCCCCCGTGGAGCTGCACGCCCCCGGCGCCACCAACAGGTCTGTGTTTTAAGATATCTAAAGTTGGAGAGAAAGCCGAGGAAATCCTCCAGTCTTCTTTCCAGCATGTTTGTTCTGCCTCTGGGGCAAACATCCCCAGAACCTTTTATTTTTGACTGACCCAGCAGTGTTCCTCCTCCTCAGCTGGCTGCTGCGTGTGATCCAGACCGGCCTCCACGTGCTGCAGGTGGTTCTGGGATACATGCTGATGCTGTGTGTCATGTCCTACAACACCTGGATCTTCCTGGGCGTGGTCCTGGGATCCGTCCTGGGTTACTTCCTCTCCTTTCCACTCCTGGATCAGATGCAGCCGTTAAGACTGGTGTGATGACGGAGGACTGACGTGGAGTTTTGTTTGAGGATTGATCGAGCTTAAGGAAAAGTGTGTAAGCGTTTGGAAGCTGGAAGTCTTTCTTCAGGTCTTTAAGATTCTAAAAAATGTTCTTTGGAAAGTTTTGACCTGCTGATGAAGAGGAGCTGCCAGGAAAGAAGAAGAGTGTTTGATTTCTCTGAAGCAGAGATGTCATGAAGACAAAGATCTCCATCCTTTTTTTTCCTGCGTTTTTGACATGAATAAAAAGGGCTTCTGATTGTTTCATGTTTTCTTCTTGTGTAAGTGATTTTCCACTGTGTGTTTTAGTGAATTATCATATTTTCTGGAGTATAAATCTTAGTTTTTTTCATAGTTACTAGTCACTTACACTCAGGAGTGACTTATTTGTGGTTTTTAGACATAAATAAGCTCATATATTTGTCATTTTCCCAATAAACATCAGTTGTCCTCCAGCGGTTGTTTCCTCTTACAACCACTAGAGGGCGATGCATCTGAGTTTAAGCATTTGCTACTGACAGCGGCAGAAGAAGAAGTGTCGTCCAAAACAAACATGGAAGAGAATCTGATTGTTTTCCTCTTCAACTTTTACATATTTATTATACGGATCAAGAGGTTAGTATTCTTGTATTTATTTATTTATTTTTAGCTACACTGGACTTGACAGATTTTTTCTGACACGTCAGACTTTTCTCCTAAAAATGTATCTTATACTCCAGAGCGGCTTATATACAGTTTTCTTCTTCTTGATTAGACATTTTAGCTCTTGCGTTTTATACTCCAGGAAAATACGGTATTAGAAATGCGTGAGGGGATCAAAATACCGCTTTGAGGCTCTTTATAGAGAGAATTGAACAGTAGAATACACTTAAGAGCTTCTAAAGTTGTTTTTTCATAGTATGTCCTCTTCAAATTCCCACTCTGATCATCTTTTGATCTATTTTCAAAGTGTTCCCAATGGTCTTTAATTATGATTAGGCCATTTTAAGCCAAAAATGTTTTTTAAAAAACTGTAATTTTCTAATTTTCTAGGTTCATTCGAAATTCCCCTCTGAGTTATGGGTGGGACTGTTGGTGCAGAGAAACCCCACCCCCCTTCCCATCACCCATAATTTAGAGGTCTGCTTACATGCTCTCCTGCTAGCTTACAGCCCCTCACAACTGTAACCTAACATTACCAGTGCACCGAAAATGGTGAGCAATATCAGAGCTATGCAGTCGTACAGTTCTGATCCAGATTCCAGCTCAGACAGGAAAACAAGACGTTCATGAAAGGAGCGGAACAGGGAGCTCGTAATTTCTTTCTCGTCTGTTCCTGTTTCTCAGAAATGCATTTTTAAGCTTAATTTTCTTAATGTGTCCTCCAGCATCAGAAAAATGTTACAAGAACATGTTAAGAAGACCGTTTTCATCAGAGTGGGTCTTTAAAGTATTTTTGGGAAAACATAATAGAGATTGAAAAACCGGTTTATGGACACCAGAAATCAGAATGGAGCTGAGGAAAAAGAATTCTGGCCTGTTGACACAAATACTGTTGCAAACTAAAAAACTTTTAAAAAAGAAAATCCTATTTTTCCTTTTACAGGAAGAATAAAATATCATCATCAACTTGGAACTGTTCTATTTACTGTTCTTTAACCCCTTAACACCGGAGCTCCAGTGTTTACGTTCTTTGATTTACTGTAACTTTTCAACTGTTGATGCGATCAAGTAGATTCTGAAGGACAAAAGCTTCAGGAAAGCTTCAGTTTCTGAATCAGTCAAAGTGAAACTGTCATAAGAAGATTTCCCACATTTTTTTCTCATCTGATTCTGAAAGTGAAGAAGAAAAACCTGTTTGACCAAAAGAACAACGAAACAAAATCAAAAATTTTTATTAATCTTTTATTTTAAAACACACTTTAGAGCAGACAAAATGGAAAAGCTTCGACATACAAAAGGAAGCTGGAGCCCTTAAAGGTCTCATAATAAATAAGAGGGGTTTGTTTGAAGATAAAAATCTGGATCGTGAAAGATTTACAAATCTGATCAGACTTTCACCTGAAAGAGCATCAAAACTTCTACATGAGCAAACATTTCAGGCCTTCTGACACATTTATCTGCTGACTGATGCAAAATTTTGAATATTTACAGTTTGAATGTGTTGAGTTTTAGTCCAAACGTAGGTTTTTCTAACTTCCGCTAAACCGGAGAGGTTATGCAACTCTCCAACTTCATGGCTAATAAAAGCGTGAGGATAATCTGTTCTGTTTTCAAAGAGATGTTCACTTTAAATCTCGGCAATCAGCCGCCCAGACTTAAAAAAAATATCGGTGTCATATCGGCCTAGAACAAACCAGTGAAACAGGCCGAGCCGTCATCAGAAACGTGAAGATTCCAGCAACAGTTGTGAGCGGATCACACTATAGATCAGTTAAAAAAGTTTATTTTCCCAAGAGAGAAAAATAACCAGTTTGCCTTAAAAGATGACGCTTCTTTTGAAACATACAGGCCATTTGTAACCACAATAAATGCTTTTTTTTCCTTTTATAAAGGATTTTTTTAACTTAAAAAGCAGGAAAAGTCAGGCGTTTTTGACACCCCCTGCTGCCCCGATCGTCTATAAACTAACCTGCAGAGTAATAAATATTCTACTGAAATATTTCGAATCACTTTAAGAGAAGCAGCATCTTGGAGCAAAGCTCGGTGCGCTCAAAGACACCGCTCACAGGTCTGTCTGAAGCTCTTCATAAGCGGATTTACAGTCACTGCAATGTCATGAAGCATCCACTGGGGGGCACAGGTGAGCACTGAAACCCCATAGCTGATTAAGGGGCTTAATCACTGCAAAAAAATTACAATTTCTTCCTCAAATGATCTGATTACAGTAATTTCTGGTACATTTTCACTGAGATAGAATTACTTTTTCAAGAACAAAACATATTAAATACAGAGGAGTCTCACCTTTAAGAAACAAAAGTGTCGTTCTCTCTCAGTGAAATGTTTTTATAATAAGTTACTTTGATTAGAAATGACACAAATATTGTTTAAATCTGTATTTTTTGTTGCGTTCCGCCTCAGATTCTCTTACAGAGATGTATTGGTCAGCATCCCTCATACTAAATGCACCTCCACCTGTGTGGGGCTGGCGGTGGGCTCCTCCTCCTCTCTCAGGTCAGCTTTGATTGGCAGAGGCTCGCCCAGGCTCAGCGACTGAAAACCGCTGTCATTTTGAGAGCTGGAGTCTGCAGACAGCTGTGGCGACTCATCGACGGCGACCTCCTCGCCTTCCTCCTCCGGGTTCTCCTTGTTCTCCTCGTCTTCAGCCTCCAGCTTTTTGATTGTGGCCAGCTTTTGCAGGATTGTCTGAGGCGATTTCTTAGAATGGTTGTCCACGACGGTGGTGACGTGCGTCACCTCCTCCAGCAGCCCGTCCTCCATGGTGATGAGCCCCTTGGTGGCCTCTGTGCCGCTGCTCACAGCGCTCACCTGCTCCTCTGGGGCCGAAAGCTCCACTTCTACCACCGGGTTGATCAGACCCCTGATCGCATTCACGCTGTCAGGAGTCTTGGGGTCCTCAGATGACTTCTCGTCTTCGTCTCCGTCCTCCTCTTTGCTGTCAAAACTCTGTCCGTCTTCCTCTGGGATAAGCTCCACCCCCGGGGCCTCCAGACAAGACTCGTAGGGCAGAGGCACGTCGTCAAGGTGTATCATGGACACCACCTGCTTGCGTCTTCTCCCTGAGGCCCGCCCTTCACCTGAGCTGCTTACAGGGCCGTCTGGCTCCTCCCCCCCAAACTTGGCCGCCCAGTCCACCGGCGGGTTCTCCTCCAGAAGGTGCAGGTTGGGGTCGCTGCTGGTCAGAATCATGCTGTCCCGGTACAGGTTGTGTTTCCTCTGTACGGCCGCCTCCTTCACAGCTGGACAAACAAAAGCATCAGGTTAGGCGACCGCTCAAAACACGTTACCATGGAAACCTCCGTTTGAGGCTCTCACCCATCATTATCTCTTTGGTGACGGACTGCAGCACCACCTCCTCGTACATGTTCTCAACCAGGAGGAACCGAGACAAGTCCTCAAAGATCAGCTCTTGGAAGCGGGGCAGTTCCTAAACAATGAAGAAGGTTCAATCGTAAACTAATTTCTTGCATTCAAAACTAACTGAAAACATTTTTTCGAGAAAAAAAAAAAATACTTTCTCCATGGGAAAATAGATTTGTGAATTGAGTTGAGAAGATGTCATTTTTAGGCACTCACAGGGGTGCAGGCTGGGGCCAGCTGCTGCAGCATGTAGGGAATGATGATCTGCAGCAGAGCTTCTCTGAAGAACTTCTTCCGCACCGTGCTGCTGTCATAATCATATTTCTGAGACGGAAGAACAAAAACATTTTACTCTGAACAAATCTTGCAGTCTCGTTGCTGCTCCTGCTTTACCTTGAGAACCCTGTCCTGACATTTCTGGATGCTCTTGCAGACGTCGTCTTGCCCCTGAGCCCCCAGGGCCTGCTGGAGCAGCTGCTCAAACGTGTACACAGCGTTGTCCATTTGCTGCCAGAAGGAGGAAAGAGAAGCGAAGCCGTTTCAATTTCAACTTGAGCAATGCTCTTTTTGACCAGCAGATGGCAGCAGAGGCTCTGAAAAGCTCAAGCCACAGGAATCTCAGGAATGAGGAGAAACTTTGGAGTCCTTGAGAGGAGCCTCACCTCCCTCATGAGGATCTGAGCCCTGCTGATGAACACGGAGGGGCTGGAAACATCGAACCTCTGCTGCAGCCCCTCCAGGTTCAGCTGCTCCATCTTCTCATAGCAGCTCTGCATCTTCACCGGGTGGAAGGCCAGCATGGACAGCCGCTCCAGCTGCTGTAGGAAGAGAGGAGGAAACTCGTTCAGCAGGGGAGCGGAGGAGATGACAGAACAGGATGCTTCTGGACCCTCAGCTTCCTGCGTTCAGCTGAGTGACTCACCTCTCCCACTTTTTCTTTGCCACCTCCATTCAGGGAGTTCTTGCTGATCTCCACGAGCTCCTTAAAGAACACATCTCGAACTTCCGAGAAGCCTCGGCTGGTGGGTTCCATCAGCGCCTCCAGGATGGAGTTGATGTAGGGCTGGATGCTGGTCCGGAGGAGCTCCTCTGCTTTGGGGAGAACCAGAGCTGTGGCCAAACATCAGAGGAAGATGGAGGCAGTTTAGAAGTCAGATTCAGAGCCATCTGGGTAGAAATGATTCACATCTGCTGAATGAGCTAACAGCTCACAATATCCCATTAAAAAGGCTCAACCCTGTGCATTTCCATCATAAACACAATGAAACATTCCAGGTCTGATCTTTTTAGGCTGAGATGGTCGACATGCTGCTGGAATCTGAATCTAAACACCTGATGGAAAAGATAAACGAGGATGGAGAAACATTTAGACAAAGGAGGAGACCATGTTAGGACCTGAACAGGACAAAGAAGAAGAACACGAGCAACTGAGAAGGTGAAACAGGAAGAAGATCATATCTGATGTTCAGATAAAGTGAATCAGGTCAGTTACTCCCAATCCTGGGAGGTGTCACTTCTTTTCTCTAACAATGAGACAATTTAAAAAAGTCAAATGAGTTAACATCACCTGCAGAAAAAATAGAAAAAGACAAAAAAGTAAATAAAAAGGTTTGAAATCATGACGGAGTATTAGGGATGCCAAAATTATATAAGAAGTAATATTACACGTTTTTTCTCATAAATTTCCAACTTTAAATTTCGTAAATATACAGCTTTTAATGTAAAAAATGTACGACTTTTTTATTGTAAATTGATTACTTTATATGTCATACATTTACAACTTTTAATCTGGAAAATGAACACGATGTTTCTCGTAAATTATCAACTTTAAATCTCGTAAATGTACAAAAATAAATTTAAGGTGAGCCAACAGTCCAGCGAGCGAACACCCTGTGCAGCAGCAGCAAATTGACTAAACTGTGAAAAGCGTCTTGGATTTCAACAGGTAAACTGAATGTTTAAAATGTTACAAATGTTTAGAAACTTCTTTGTTTGAGTCACGGTTTATTAATGCTTTATTCATTGATGGGCGGCTTGCAGGATCTCTGCAGAGCCCGTTGATGAAGTCATCTATATCCTCACAGCTGTCCACTTTCATTCTTTTCTTCCTCATAAAAGACAAGATCTCCTCCAACTCTGCGTGATGCTTCTGTCTGAAGAGGCCCAGTTTTGGGAACGTTAATGTTCTTGTACTAATATAACAGACTATCTTCATTTCTCGTTGTTGTTTTGTGTTGAAACGGGATGTTTCATTTGGAGCAGGGGGCTAATGGAACACCGTTTACATTCTCCTTTGGTTTCTGCGCATGACAGAGACATGACGTAAGGTGGTGAAAGGGCTTCTGGGTATGTGAATTGAAAGGGCAGAATAAAGTGGTGGTCCTTCAAACATATGAGAGTCACATATGAAACTCTGCATTACTGACACTAAACCCCGGAAAGTCAGCCTCACTGATAATTATTTGATTTGGACTTGCCAAAGATCCAGAATGAATTTGTTTTTGACACCGATCTGGTGATGCTCCACGTCTTTCATCTTCAAGCACAACTTGGAAAAATAGACAACTTCTATGAGGTCAAATCAGGATCAGGTTAAAGTTAACGAAATCTTGAAAATTTCCATCCATCCATCCATCTTCTTGACCGCTTCTTCCCTGTCGGGGTCGCGGGATCTTGAAAATTTGAAAAATTAAATAAATTCAAGTCAAATGAAGCAATTTGAATGCGATTGCACTCCGGGCGCAACATTTCAGTCACGGGTGACGTCACCAGCAGGTGTAGCATTCTGATGTGACTGAAGCAATTCTGCTCCGATGGCGTCACCGCCAGCGATTACGAATCACGTGGAACTATAAACCAGCCTTTAAACTGCGAGCAGCGTTTTATGGTCCGCAGGTGCTACCCACCCCCACCCTATTGTCTGCAGGCGCTACCATCAATGGGTGCTACCCACCCCCACCCTATGGTCCGCAGGTGCTACCATCAATGGGTACTACCCACCCCCACCCTATGGTCCGCAGGTGCTACCATCAATGGGTGCTACCCACGCCCACCCTGGCTCCCCCCATGACCTGACCTCCCTGGCTGAGCGGCTGCAACACGCCTCTCACTCCCTTCTTCTGTATGAGGCCAAATCTCATACTTCTGCTCCTGACAGCCTGGTCAGAGATACATGATACATAGTCATTCAAAATGAAACTTTTTTTTCCCAAAATGGTAATTTTTCTGATGGTTTCATCCCCATAGCAACCATTTTATGTTTTGATCGCCTGCGGGTGATGAACAGATCTTAGTCATTTTTAGAAGAATCCGCCAAGTTTAACTTTTGTATTTCCTTGGCAACGGAAGTTTATTCATGCTTTTGTGTCTACGCGGCTAGACTACTGTAATAGTTTGTTTTCCTGTCTGATTCGGACCAGAGGAGACAGATCTTTCCAAGCTGTTGCTCCTAAATTCTGGAATGATCTCCCATTTTCCATGCCTTCTGTGGACTCTGTAAACTCTTTTAAAAGTCAACAAAAAAGCCTTTTATTTTACTAAGCATTTTAGCTGAAACTTTTTTATTTTATGCTCAAGATGATTGTTTTAAGTGGCATATGTTGTCTGTTATGTTGTTAGGTTGTGAGGTTTTTGTCTCTTATTTTTCAACCTCTAAAAGTTTTTGTTTTTATGTTTGTACCCTCTAAAAGTTTTGTCTTTTCACTTGTGAAGAACCTTGTGACATCTGTCTGAGAAAGGTGATATATATATATATATTTATATTTAAATATATATATATATATATATATATATATATAATAAAACTTGCTTACTTACTTTTGTTAACCACATCCACACTCCAAATATGTTTATTGTGTATTTATATTTGTTTTGTTCAGTTTGGGATTGATGTCTAGCAGTATGCCAGTAAAAAATGTGCGAGCAACAGGGAAACGCCACTTTTGCAAGATTGCCATACTAACGATGGTAAAAATCTACTTTTAATTCCAGCATTTTTTTTGTTCCTTTCAATATCCTTGACACGTGTTTTGGCATCGTCTGTGGATTCAAAATATTTTTTGAGCCCCAAAAATCCTGCTATGATGTCATCAAATTCAATTTTACTGGGTACTGGGTGTACGTTTTTTGAGTATTTGGCAAGGGTGAAATTCTCCCTTAAACGGACAGTCAGAAAGAAGAATTCCATTACATTGGCATGCAGGAAACCTGGGTTCGATTCCCTGTTCCCAATGACCCTAATCCAGTGGGTGGGACTCTGGGTGTCCCTGTGCCTTGAAAATACAGGGCTGTGTCAGGAAGGGCATCCGGCCTAAAACTATCTACCAAACCACCTGTACCAATTAGTGAAAGCAGATTTGCTGTGGTGACCCCTAACAAGACACGCCAAAAGGTAAACAAACTTGCATTATTTACAGCTTCTCTTGTAAAAGAATTTTGTTTTTCTATATTCTAATTCCTTAAGATTATTTTAGTGCCAAGTTCCTATAACACCTTGACGGCAGAAACCTTGTGAGCATCACCTCTGATCTTGTTGGTGATGTGTTCCTTGGACGTGATGATCTGGTCCATGTCCGTTCTCAGTCTGGCATCCAGCTGGGCCCTCTGAGCCTCGCAGGCCTCAGTGAGAGCCTCGTACTGGCTGCTGGTCTGAGCCAGCACCTGTTTGTACGCCGCAGCACAGATCTGGAAGAGGATGACATGTCAGAACTAACGTTTGTTTGTGCAGACTGTGGACAACAAGATGGACTCACCAGCATCCAGTTCCTCTGCCTCTGCTGCATCTTCCCCTTCAGACGAGGGCCGATCACGTGTCTGAGCTGCGGGTGGAGCGTCTCCATCACCAGGTTAGCCAGGATCTAAACAAAAGCATTTATGTGTGAGTCTATCTGGATTAAAGGCTCATATCTAGCCTTACATACAGCTAAAACTCCAGATATGCTCCAGATGTGGAACAAACCAGCATTTTCTGGACCACCGGATAAACCTTCCATAAAAAAACCTAAGAACCAGCTTAAGATACCTGGGTCATGTCTGACCCGAGTCAGAGGAACGTTTGTAACTGCCAGCTGCATCTGCTCTTCTTGTTATCCAAGAAACAGAGGAACATGTTCGATGTCTTCAGATGAAGCCCTGCATGTTTCTGGTGGTGTTTCAGAACCTGGCAGAAGCTGTTTTATTTAAATGTGTTAAAGTATTTCTAAACTTATTGAAATGTTGTTGGTGTTAGCAGAATTGGGATGCAGGAACTATGGTCTTGTTAAAATAAAGTAAAGAAGGCTGTTTTAAGCCTGGTGCAGTCAGCTGTGTGTTTGAGTCTTGGGTTTTGGTGGTGGGTCGTATCCATCAGCATGTTCCTGTTCCTTTTCTAATAGAGCAGCCAGCAGTAGAAGAAGAAGCAAGACGATGACCTGAGTGCGGCTTCAGTGACGTTAGTTTAAACTTAAGCCGAAGTCACATGCACCTGTGCGGGGTCGATACGTATGGGGGCTGTAGGTTTTTTGGGTTGTTTGGTGCGTGGCCACCTTAACACTTGTGCGATCCTAGGTATGTTGATGTTGGGAGCGGGGTCATCTGGACCCCACAAGACAGTGTACCGAACTTTTTTTCAATGACTTTTGATTTTCACTGGTGTCTATGGCAGACACGAAATCCTGTCCACATTTGTCATGGGATGGATAACACGTCAATGTAAAGCTGAATTCACACTGAATGCAGCAGGCGTGTCAAATTCACGTCTGCTGCCTCTCTTTCGCACCTGTCAAATTTACTTCCCAAGGCCTTGATGCCCCTGTTGTTCTGGAATTCATTCTTCGCCACAATATGGAAAACATGGATGATGTTGAGTGAGTAGCTTGGGTTTATATGTTTTGGAGAGCAAACAAATCACTGTCTTTGTTTTTACCAGATCTTTCAGAGTCTCTAGGTTCTGTGTTCTTCACTCTTGCAGTGAGAGCTGCACCTGAGGGTCGTTTCAAATGTTCCTTCTGTCAGTTTGTGATCCAGTTGAGCTTTAACCCAAGAGGGGGGAAATACAAATAAAACTGGGGGAACTTTTTATTATTGTCTTGATGAAAATAAGAAAAACACATTGTAAACACATGAAGCTAGAGCGGTCTCATACGCTACACTTGCGGTGAATCTCCGGGCTGCTGGGCAAGCAGAGCGGGCTCCGCTGTCTGGGCAGTAGACCTCGCTAGATCTGCCGGGCGCCTGGACAGCAGCAATCGCTATCAGCTCTTCCAGAGCCTGAGCGGCGGAGCTCACTAGCTCGCTAAGCTATACACCGGTCAGCAGGCTAGCGTAGCCGTCCATCCAGCTCAATGAGCTCTGTGGCAATCTGTCCTGTGTGTATCCCGCCTTCACCCCACAGTAACTGGGACACTTTCCGTGGGTTAAGAAAATGGATGGAAGTTCATGACGAAAATCCTTGCATCGAGCGGCCATCTTGAATGTGTATTTCTACTCTTTGATCTAGTCACTGAAAACGTCACATGCCCAAAGCTGAGTCCCTGATTAGTTGACACCGCACCTGAGGCCCAAACTACACCCTGACCGTATGATTTCCTCATGGTTTCCTCTAACAGTTAGGTTGCAGTGTAAGGAGGGTGCTCTTTTCACTTGAACGTCACTAGTGGTGACTAAGGCTTTGGCCGGATCCTGTGAGGAAGAGCAGACTGGACCTGAGCCCCTGAGCTGGGCTGTGGCGTCTGAGACCCTGACCTGAGGCGGCGCTCCACACATCATATCCCAGGTGCCGTAGTGTCCTTTGGCCTGTCTGTAGAGCCTCACAGAGTCGGTGAAGGCTGGTGTCTGAACGATGCAGTCCTCTGGCAGACCTGTGTGAAGACAACAGAGTCAGTCTGATGCCCCCCCATATGAAAAACACCAAGCAAACAGCAATTCACACACAACGAAAGAGACAGGAAAAGATAGAACAGAGAAGTGCTGAGAAGTCACATTTTTTCAGGCAACATGGGTCATGGGAAAGAACACAAAGATGTTTGAGCCAATCAGGGACAAGAAGAATGGAAGTAGTAAAGATGTAGATGGACTTTTCATCACATCAGATTTAGAGGCAGCAAAGCTCCAACTCCAACAAACTCCTCCACATCCACAACTACAGTGAACAGTGCAAAGCTTCATTCTTACTGTTTTCATAGTATAGTTTTCTCATTATTGTGAGAGTTAGATTCTAAACGTAAAGTATTCATCTTTAGATTTTGCAATTATTCTAGATATAGATGTTTTAAGGCTGTGACACTCCTGCACACTTTGTAGACTTTTCTCAGACATGAATATTTTCACACTTTTCTCTCTTGTTTAAAGACCCAAGTTAATATTTGAGCTAACCCTCCACACATAGTCACAGGGACCAGTTAAGCAGAATTAACTTCTGTGGTAAAATAACATGAAATGTATGTGGACGCCAGGTCTCAAGAGGTCAAAGTCTCCTTCCAAGAAAAATAAATCTGCATGTATATCGGTACAGGAAACACACCACAAAGGAAATTGATTGACAAGGTCAACAGCCAATCAGGACACAGAAAACAATGCAAAGAAGAAAAAAATTAGAAATCTCTGAGATTGTGGAAGGTGAACCGTGTTATAGTGAAGGAACACTGTATTTTGAGTTGTTGGAACTGTTACTGTTTTTTTTTTGTACTTATAGTTAGATTACATAAATTACATTTCTCTCCCTCAAGTTCAAACAATTAATCAACAGACAATCATTACATCTGATGTATTCAATGTGTTCTGTAATTTATGTATAAGAATCAAAATATTTTTATGATTTATATTATTATATCAGAATCAGAGTAATTTATTTATCCCAGAGGAAAATTGCATTTACAGCAGAGCTCCTATCATCAAGTTTACAACACAGTGAGATTAAGAATAGAGCAAGAAAACTATTTACAATACAGTCAAGAGCCAATTTGCCATGGTTAAAATATCAATGTGTAACAAGAGGTATAAAGAAGTGCAACGTTGCTTTATGAGGGACACGCTGAACTGTTCAAAGCAAAGCAGACAACCTGGCAGCCAATCATGATCAAGCATTCACCCAGACTATGCAGTACTCCCTCACTGTGATGGGGTTCATCTTTTGCTGTTCCACAGATTTCTTTTTAGTGCCATCATTCTTTAAAAAAAAACTGTTGTTCTTAGTGATTGGTTGTTGACCTTGTCAATGAATCTCCTTTTAGCCATGTCTCCTGTACAGCTCCACAAATCTACATAAATCTTCTATCACAATCAGACGAAAAGTGTGTAGCGAGGAGTTTCACAGCCTTAAAAAAAATGTAGTTCTGCGCATGTCACCCATTGCATTCTTTTTAGCGCATAACTCCTGCGATAAACAAAGAAACACTCTACATTTTTTGTTTGGATTGCTTGGAATAAACCAATCCCAATATATTTCTTCTGTTTGGTGTTTAACTTTCCTTTTCTCTGTTTTCATGCTTTATTTCTTACATCCCTACATCCTTTTTTTTCTTTTGAAGATCATTCAAGTCGAATCAAGTAATTCACATCAATGTAAAAGTGATAGAAAGAGGCCCAACTTTAGAAAACAAAAGCACATAATCTGCATCCACAATAAAACAAAATGATTAAACTGCAGGAAGGTTTGTTAAAAACTCAAACTTTGATCTTTGAAGAGCCTCGGGGTAAAAGCACCTTTCAGTCAACATACTGAGTAATGGATGATCGTATCTTTACTCTTTTCTGCTTTGAGAAAACACAGCCTGTTCCTTTGGTGTTCTGATAAACTTTTTCCTGTTCCTCTACTCTAACTCAGCAAATAAAACCCACGTACCAGATGAAAACTTCATCCCATCCTGCTGTCCTCAAATGATCTCTACTTCCTGAACTGTTCTGAAAAAGCTCTACAGTTTTTTTCCAGTTTGCTTCAATGAGAGCCCCCAGGTGTGAGGATCAGTTTGGAACACACAAAGGCAGGCCGGGTGCTTTTGTTTCACATTCTCCATGACACTTCAAACTCCTCTGTGGACAGTTTGACATTAGTTTTACCAGTGGAACATACAGTCTCCGTTTGTGCACGGACCTCACTCAGCTGTATCCTCCCTGCAAACAGAACAAAGCTGACTCATTGGACAGCAGGAGTCATTTTACTGACAGGACAATGAATGCAGCTCAGAACGTTTCAGGAATGTTTTGTTTTGTGCACTGAAGTTATAAAAATACATTTAAAGCAGACTTTGTCCTTTGCTCAGCTGCATCCCATCAGCAATAAACTGGACGAATCCTCATATCTATTAAAACTGTTCTTCCTTTGGCATCTCAACAGCTGGTGCAGAGAGCGAAGACATTTTCTGTTTTACAGACGGACGAGCATGAACGACAAGCAGCATCAACGGCACAAACTGCACCAGAAACACCAACCACCAGCATTACCTATGGGACCAGATGGACCAATGGTACAAGAACCAGTAGCACCAACAATTGCAGAAGCACAAACGGTACAAGAACCAGTAGCACTGACACCAGAAGCACCAACGACACAAGAACTAGTACCACCAACAACACCAGAAGCACCAATGGGACCAGAACCAGTATCACCAACAACACCAGAAGCACCAGCAGCATCTTTTCCTTCTGCTTGTGACTCACAGGATGCTGACAAAAGCAGGAAGTTACCAAGAACTCCAAATGGGGGATGGGAGGACCAGTCATGCTTGAAGCTAGCGCTTATTCGTGTGTTTTTAATGACAACTCTCTGGATCCTGAATTTAGACTCACAGCTGGGAAGTAGAAGCAAGAAGAGCGACCAGACTACTGATGAGCAGTTTGTCATCTTCCAGCTGAAGAACGAAACCACCAAAACAGACTGTAGGATAGTTCTTCAGTCAAAATTAAATTCAGTGGAGAAAACTTTATTGTAGTTGAATCAGGGACATTTTTGGTCCTAAATCAGTCAAAAAAGGTCTTATACTATTGTAATTTATCATTTTATTTAGAAGCTTTTTATGTTTAAAACTGTATAGATTTGAACCAAAAGAGTTTGTTTTACTTCTAGTCTAAACTTGACCAAAGACAATGAGTGAACAGGTAATGTTAGACATGTTTATGGTTATTGTATTGTATTTGTTCAATATCAAATTTGAGTTCTTTTTTTAAAGGTTTAATTTTTGCAGAGCAAAATGATCAAACATTACAAAGAAGAAGATTTCAGCCAAAACAAGGACATTTTTACGCCTGGTTCACACTGACGCGGAAGCGGCGCAGAACGAAGGCTCCTCCCATTCAGCGCCCTTCCTCCGCAGAGGGCTCGCGCCGTGCAGCGGATTGTATTAGCATTTGGTCTATTTTGTGTGCGATCTGCGTCAATTCTGGCAGGAAGTTACATCAAGATACAAGAGAAAATCTGCTTTATTTTCAAAATATAACCAATTTTTTTCACAATAAAACACCGCGATTGACAAATGTGATGATGTTTTTGTATCTAAACAGACTGTAGAGATGAAAATTAATACACAATCGCAACACACGCAGACAGATGTTGGGCTGGGTTTTGGGTGTAAAAAAACAACAAGAGAGAGGCAGAGAGCCGTTCTTAGCAGAAACATGGGTAATATTTTTAGGTTATTATTTACTCATAATGGCAAAAACAAAAAAAGCTCTGGCAGAGGCGCCTGTCAACCTTAATGGAAACATGCGTGTCTGATGTGACTTGCAGGAGAGAGCCAGTGCTGAACGCATTGCATTTCACAGCGCTTCTGCGTCCAGTGTGAACCTAGCGTTGTCTTTTTTAAAAAGATAATTCACTAACATTCTTATCAAGGCTATGCTTCAGAGAAATGGAAAGCAGATGAATAAATAGGATAAGCAGAAAAGTGATCTAGCCGGTCTGAAAGTTGTGGATCAAAATCATGAGACATCAAACTGAACTTTCAAAGAATGGATTCTTCAGCCTTCAGAGGCTGGAAGAGAAGCTGCACCTCTTATGGGCGTCGTTTCCTTTTGATGTTTCTACATATTCATGACGAAAACATCAGATCGGTCCTCAATACTTTAAGCTACATCTGAGATCACTCTTTAAAAAAGGGATCAACCAACGCCACAACATTCAAATGCCTTAGCTGTGGTAGATTCATCATCATCCAGGTCATAGCCTGTCCCCTTGTGTGCACGAAAACAGGCTTTACAAGCACAGTATCACACTGGACTCTAATGTTTTGGTAATTTTTTTACCTTATCATCCTTTAAAACTAATGTGTCGTGAAAAATATGAATACGATCTAACAGTGACTGTACTTTTGAGGCTTAAAATGTGGATTCAGGATAATTCTGGGAGCAAAAGGGATGGTTTCTGACATTCTGCTCTGCCAGGCCTGGAAACCTCCGAACACTCCCTGTGTGTGTGTGCAGTGTGTATTATTAGAACATGTGGCAGCACTTACCACAGTCTTTACATTTGAGGCATTTCCCTCCCTGCCTTCCCCACCACACTCTGCTTGCAGAAGTTGCAGGATTTCCTTTCACATCCACAAACGTTTCTCTCTGAAAGTGTTTTCAGTGTTTAGTGAAATGCACTAGAACCACAATTTTAGGTTAAATGAAATCTTTCTCGGTCACATGGTCTCTACTCCCACTGCCGTGTGAATTCCTCAAATGGATCTGTCACTCTGAAGTCAGACTGAGACTCGCTATCGCTCGCAGACATCTAATCCAGGAGGTCCTGATGGAAACTTCAGTTGCTTTTGTTGACTAATATTTAGATGTTATCACAGATCCTCCTCCACCCCCTCCCCCAGCACAATGACCTTTTAGAAGGATCATCTCAAGTCCTCCTCACCATTTCTGTTCCATTTAGCCATCTGGGGACACTTTATAAAATGATATTACCTAAGGTTGCAATTTTTAGTTGTTGTCTCCAGAATGCTGGAGTGAACATGGTCATCCCTGGAGAGCTGTGCTCAGCTGTGCACTGTGTCATGCGCCTGTACCAAGGTTAAAATGTACGGGTGCTGCAGGTTTTTGGGTTGTCCGGGCCCGTGGAGGGTCATAAAAAGGACAAGCTGCATCTAAAGGGATGTCATGAAAATGGACCCTACCCCTGTTGTGCGTGATAAGTGTATAGCAAAGTATTTGTAAGGCTAAAATAACTATTTTTTACGTTTTTTTTTTTTTTACAATCTGTCATCTGCAGCATGCCTGTAGCAAAAAATGTGCATCACCATCTCTGCTCTACTGGGTTCAGAGTACTGGAAAAAAATGTATATCGTGATATAAAATATTTTATATCACGATATCCAACAATAAAGTATATTTTCCGGTATTCTCTGAAAAAATGTCACTGCTTACTTTTCTGACTATTTTAAATAACAGATAACTGAATAGCTACAACTGAGAAACAAACATTTTAGTGCAGCAAAATAAATCAAAATAGAACAGATGTGGATGATATACAGCAGCCTTCACATTTGTTTCAAAAAATCGAAGGTATTTAAACTGAATTTGTAAAGAAAAATACTTCTTATAAAAAGGATTTTTTTTAAGTCCACAATAGTTTCATGATTCTGAGTACAAAACACAGTTTTGTACCAAATTCTGCTAGAATTGCTTCAATTGTGTCAAACTGTTGAAGAGTTATCATAACCAAAACAATCTAAACTGGAGCTAAAGCTCCGATGTTAGGGGTAATTTTTTTTTTCTTTCAGAATTTAAGTCAGTGAGTGGAACTTCAGTCTCATTTTTTGAGTGGATAAAGAAGCTCTCGCTAGTCTTACTTTGAAAACAGGAAGCTTTAATGACATTAAATTTTGAAGATTTGTTTACTTCTGGTGACAGTCGCACAGCACATTCGGCTTTAAAATCCAACATTATTCTGTATTCCAGAGCAATAAATATTTTATGACACTCTACTGTATTTACAAAGATCATGAATCAGTCATCTTGGGGGTCACAAATTTTAGGACTCGAATTTTCGGGAGAAGATCGCGAGATCCGAGAGCTCAGATACTTGTTACAGCTCTGAAATGACGCGACAGACCCTCTAACTCAGAGCGGTCTACAATCTTATTTAGTGCAGGCCACCTGTAAGCCCTGTACAGGTTTGCCATTTTTTTGCCAGAAAACAGCTGATGTCCACCCATAAGGGGAGGAGAGACAACACAATAAAGGTCCATTCACACCAAATGCAATTCGTCCAGAGGCACCCAGTTTCAATGTTAAGTCAATGGAATGGACACAAATTGAGTCGATCTGAAGTCCCACAGCGCAGTTTAAGTGACGGGGGTCTGGAATCAGCTTGATTTGAGCGACGAGGCACTAATTGGGCGCTGTGGCCAAAATTTAAATAACTGAAGTTTGACAAGTTGCTGTGTCGCATCTACCAATCAGGAACTCAGCTTTAGGCATGTGACGTTTTCAGTGACTCGATCAGCGGGAAGAATATTAATCCAAAGCAAGCGTTTTTGTCCAGAACTTCCATCTATTTCCTTAACCTGCTGGAGCCAGGGGGTTACCAGAGCTCATCCGGCTACTTTGGAGCAGATCACGGGCTTTCAGTTCCGCGGCGGAGCTCACCCGCCCAATATGCCGGCAGACAGATAGCCGCCGTGGGGTCCAGAGGCTGCCGGCTCAGGCCTCATCGAGACATTAAAAAAAAAAAAAAATTGAAAAAGGTCCACTGATTTTATTTTTCACCCCTCAGATTTATCCTTGACAGTGCCTTCAAACTACGTCACAGAGACACAGAAACACCAAGGCAGAAGCTGTCATATACCCAAAGCCCCCAGATAAACCCAAACATGGAGACATGATTACCGATGTTTTTGTACAACTCTTCACAATAAATTAACCTTATTTATTTATCAACATCATCTATGTCTTCCATACATTCTAAGACACCGTTCCTCATAACAATCATCCTAAAAACATTAGCTGGTAGCTCCTCCCACATGCAGCCGCAGCGTCAAGCTCAGGCAGGCGGTGAGCATCGAATACGCCACGCAGCGAAAAAAGGGTGGGGCATGTGGGGCATGGTGTGAATGCAACTTAAGGCAATCACTTCATCAGCTGATTTCAATCTAAAAAAGTAGCTGATTTTTTAATAATTCATATTAATACTATTTAAAATCCTAAGAAATCAGCATTCACAGATCTCTTCAGGCAGAAAATGTATTATTTCTTAATGTATATGTATGCATGATATAAATAATATAGTGTACTTCATGTTTCTCCTCTGTTATTGTTTCTAATAGACATCTGGCAGCTTTTACATCAGCATTCAGATCAGATGTTACCATTGGAATATTCATCACAATGTTGAATCAAGTGCAGTTGCTGGCTGTGAGCTGTTTGGTAAAAATTAGTCATTAAAAAGAAGAACGTGGAAACAGCTGAGAGGAACAGAAATAAAACAGGACTCTACCCGTGGTTACTCAAATATTATCTGTAGTTATTATTACTCTCTGCTGCATTCCTGGAGTTCAGAAGCAGAACTGATGAGTAAACCCTGAAGCTCTGTTCATGAGGTAAAACCTTCCACATGTGCTTCCTGCTGTGCTGGCGTGAGGACCAGATGCTGATTAGCAGAGAACTTTGCAAAACATGCTGTTAAAGTGATGCAAAGCAGGAGCTCCATGTTTTATTGGAGAGCTTATAACAAAAAGCGATTAAGTGAATTTAAATCCCCCCTGTAAACGTTTTATCTGTGGTTTTCGGTTATCAGAGCCAGCTGACACTGCTGTGTTCTTCTGCAGAACTGCTTTGCATGGAGCTTCAGCGTTTGAACCACAGAAAAAGCCTTTAGTTCTTATACGAGCTCCAGACACGGTCGCATGCAGTACCAAATCCACGACTGCTAACAGCAGAAGAAGCAGGTCAGGGAGATCATCATCTTAGAGCCCCAAAAGTCTGTCTACCTCTTCTGGACTTCATATGAAAACCGGTTGATGTCTGGCTCATGGACTGAAGTCAGAATCTCATTGGGTGGAGAAAGCCCCTGTCAAACGTTTCTGCAAGTGTTCTCCATTCTTCATCTGCCTTTCACGCCACAGAAATAACATCAGAATTGTCTCCTGAGGGGTCTGAAGCACTGAAACTGTTCTCCTAAAGACAGAGTTCTGTTTAAAGCCCCTCACCAGAACAAGGTCACATCACTCCAGAGAGGACAGACATCTCTTGCCTAGCACATGTTAAGACCCGTTTTTAACATGTTCTTGTAGCATTTTTCTGATGGTGGATGACACATCTGACATATAATTTTGGAGTATTTCTTTATTCATTTTGAATCAGCTGCCGGGAACCTTTCTGCGTAGAGTTTGCATGTTCTCTTCATGCATGAGCTGCGACAGGCTGGCGACCTGTGCAGAGTGGACTCCGCCTTCACCCAATAGTAGCCAGGTTAAGCTCTGGCAGCCCCATGGCCTTGAAATGGATCGAATGGGTTATTATTGATGGATGGATAGATGGATGGATGGTTGCATGGGATTTTTAATATCCCAACTTCTTTTTTTATATGAGTTTTGTCTTGCTCCTTGGCTCTTAAATTTAAAAATGTTTTTAATGTGAAGCACTTTGAGCAACAATCGTTAGAAAAGTGCTCTATAAATAAAGATTGATTTGATGTGAATAGGGGTTTGCTAAAATATCATTTTTGCAATATATCTATATATTTAGTCCTGAAAGAGGTTCTCACCAAGTATGGATCTTTTATCTTCATTTAAAGAGGCTGTAAAACATTATATTCATCATCCTTTGGTGAGACGTTCCTTTGGAGGTAGATAGAGGTAGATCCAAAACAGCCTGTCGGGCACCAATGTGTCTCGCGGCAACTTGAATTATTTAACTTTTGTTCTGTTGTTTACAACAATTTTGCACTAAGTAGTGGCACTGATGTTCATTTTCACTATTATTAATACTGAATTGTACAGATTATTCAAACTCGATTGGTGTCAATGCTTGGAAAAGACATAGTATTACTGACTTCCATAAAAGTGTATTATTTGTTGCACAAAATAAGATCCAAGTTGTTTATTGTAATTGTGTACAAGCTAAAAAATAAATGGGGATATATTTTCCTAAAAAACGTGTTCTAGATATCGTGAGTTACTAAAGATGATTTTTACCAATTATCACTGTGTAGCGATATCATCGATATTGTGAGCCACGTATTGCGTATTGTATCGTGAGGCATTCAGTGATTACTGGGTCTAGTTGTCAATTAGGAGCACATAAAAAATGCAATTTGAATGAGCTCATAGTTGTGAATGACAAAGTTAGTACAGTGGGTCACAAGCTCACTGCTCCACTCTATTCTGATGCTTTCACTTGCAGATAAACAGATCCATGAACGTCTTTGTTTTCCTCGTCTGAGCTGGAATCTGGGTCAAAACTGTACGACTAGATAGCTCCATTATTGCTCACCATTTTAGTTGTTAGGTTGGGGTTGTGCGGGGGCTGTAAGTTAGTGGAAGAGCACATAATCATAGGTGACAGGAAGTGGGGAGGGGCTAACTTCATACCAATGCAATTTCTAATGACCTCTTGCCGCTCTGCACTAACTATATCCTAGAAAATGACAGGTTTTTAGATTTTGGCTAAAAACTGAATAATCACAATTAAAAAAACACTTCATGCTTTTTGACTCTCATGTTATTCACCTGCTGTGAAACAGACTCATTTATTCATTCATGGGGCTTCCTCTCAACACATTCTCACTCCCAATGTGTCACATATTGACATTCGGCTAAGAGCCCCCCGTGTCAAAAATTGACGTTTTGTGTGTCCCCAACTTTTCGTTTTTTGTTGACGTGCTGGCTGTTTCCATTAAATCACGGGTCTCCAACCTGCGGGCCGCGAACTGGCACCGGTCCAGTACCTGTCTGGTACCCCAACACAGTACCAGTTTGCCCAGTTTGCGTTGGGTGCCGCGTCGGGAACCGGGTCAATAGGGGAACACATCTGGTATCACGTCTGGTGCCAGGTTAGGGTACTGACCTACTGGTACTGGTAACCGCCATCTCCTGAGGACCAGTCCGTGTGCGGTACCGCATCTGGTATCGCATCCAGCTGTCAGATTTGGGTTAGTGCACCGGTTCTGATACCAGCCATATCCTAAGGACCAGATGTGATGCATTTGGTATCGTGTCCGGTGCCAGGTCAGGGTTATAACAGAAGAGGTAGAAGGGTACCGGTACTGGTACCAGCCATGTCCTGAAGACCAGTCCACGTCCGGTGCCGACCCCCGAGGGTTGCGGACCCTTGATTTTACGAACAGCCAGCATGTCTAAAACAACGAATTAGGTACACCCAAAACGTCAAAAAGTGACGACTAGGGAATGAGAATGTGTTGTTCCTCCAGATTAGAGCAGTTCAAAGACAGTAGTTCTTCAAAGTGTTCTAGTCAGGACCAATCAGAAACCTTTTTGACTTCACAAATACCAAAGACAAGCAGGTGAGACAAAAGCTTTTCATCAACCTTGGAGTTCTTCCAGCACGTCTCCTCCTTCAATGGATCAAAACAATGACACATGAGTCACTTTTGAACAAGAAAAGACGTATCAGAAATAGGTTCCCACCCTCATTAAACTGGCATCTGTAAAGGCTGTAAAACTGTCTCCAAAACAGAAGCATCTCCAAACACTGACGCATCGCTCACTCCAGAAAGATCTGCGAGGAGGAGAAAAGTGGCAGTTTCAGCCCACAGTCGGGCCATGCCTGAACACCTCCTATAACACCCGAGGTCAGAGGCTTTTAGCACGCTGCAGGAATGACAGATCCATTCAAAATTAATTTCAAACTCCACCAACCAGTTCTACAACAGTTTGGGAGGCCATGGAGATCCATTTGTTTGCTACTTCCAACCATCACCAGCTATGACATGAGAAATGGGTAAAAAACATGAACGTCTAGTTAAGAAACCGAAACTGTTTATCAAGTTTTACATCTTCATTCTTCTAAAAGAACTCACTTTCCTTTTACCACCTCAATTTGCTTTGGATTTCATGCTTCAAGCATCTGTGCAATGAGATAATTTTCTCTGTAAACAAGCAGAGTATGCTGTGACACGTCAAAACAGAAAGCACCGTTGTACCGGAGTGTCAGCTCATAAACTGGGATGAGCAAAATACCTGACGTTTCTCACAATGACAACACACTGTAACCAGAGCCGGATGAGAACACGGTACATAACTCCACGCCATTTGTGCCGCAGCCTTCATTCACAGCTCACTCAGGTGGCATTTAAAGGCTTGACAGTATAAATTCACACACCCACATCAGCAGCTGAAGAAGAGGAGGGCGGAGGTAACACTCCTCTTTGTGGGCCTGACGGTGTTTTTGTGCGTCTTTTGTGTCGTACCGTTGTTGCTGTGTCTGACACAGTCCCGCAGCACGGCGAGCCACTTCTTCTGCTCCTTCTCCGTCATCACGCAGAAGCAGTGGTGGCGAGCGTACGGGTGCCACAGGATGAGGGGAAACTTGTTGTCTAACTTGATGAATGGACTGGTTCCCACTTTGGCCTTTACATCTGCAACATGTGAAACAGGCTGTGAGGAACATGTGAAAGAATCACACGACTTTCCCAAAAACATAGAGGAAATCTTGTCCTTTCATTTCAGTCGACATGGAATTCTGTGAAATCTGAAGCTGCAGGCAGACCTGACCCCCCCACAGCCCCCTGTCCCAGTCTTTGCTGAGGTCTCACTTCACAGTAACAGTAACTTCAATGTAGTGTCAACTCTGCATTATACAAGAAAGGAGGAAAGGCTGCATTTCTTTTCAAAATAAAAGCCTCCATAAGAACCATTACCACCATCATGTATTCTGGGTTTTCGGGATGGGTGTAATGAATTTTTCTTCTATGTGAACATTCATTTTGCAGTTTTTCCTCAGCCAACATATTCATAAAAATCTCGGTTTTTACTCTGTAATGAACATAAAGAGGGTTCCAGTTAAAGATGGAGTAATGTTATGTTAAACACGCTGGATAAATAATGAAGCCCCATCACCAGAATTACCTGATCAGGTGAGACCGTCTCAAAAGTTTAAGGTGTAACGTTACATCTTGGACACTTTTGTGTTAAAAGTGTAATAAATACATCTGGTTTGGCTTGCTTTTAAACACGTTTGCTATAAAGACCATTGACTGAGAACTGGACCGAATGAGTGACGTCACCCATTGAAAATGGTTTACTTCTGGCTCCAGCCAAATGAGATCAATTCAGTCACCATTTTTTCATAATACAGATGCCATATTGGAGCCAGATGAAGTCAGTAAGCAGTGATTGGTCCTATCCGTCCTGAGTCAACAATTCTATGGAAACCACTCTTGCCAATCAGGAATGAGATTGTTGAAAGCAAGAGGACCTGGTTGAAGACTGTAGCATTGCAACATATATGTTTATTAAATTTGAACAGGAATGTCTTTTTACTGATGAAAAAATAAGCATTCATAAATGGCTTTCCATGTGATAACCCTGGTTAAAATGGTCCTGTATGTTTTGTTGTTCTCTGGGTTTATGTTTGAATCAATGGTGTTGGACTACAAACATGGCTGCCTGGGGACGTCCTGTCATATTGGACTACAAACATGGCTACCTGGGGACTTCCTGTCACACCCGACTACAAACATGGCTACCTGGGGGACTTCCTGTCATACTGGACTACAAATATGGCTACTTGGGGACTTCCTGTCACCCAGGTGCCAGACTGATTACAAACATTACAAATGAGAGGATAGTCTCCTGGAAATCAGCTGTGAGAGGCCTGAGCTGAGTGAGGATTCCTGAGTGAGCCACACATATAACACTGACAGATGCAGAGCTGTTAAGGATTACCGAGCCATTGGTGAAGAGTACCAACTGTGATGGTGGATGGAAATCTATCTACTATAGGGTGAGACCTTCCATGCTTTGTCACTGGACAGATCCAGTAAGCCATGTTTTTGCAACCTGCAGGCGGAACGTTGATGACCTGCGTGTCTACTTTAGATGCTTTCGCCTTAATGGAGGAGGACGCCAAAGGGACGCGGTGATTTTGTGAATAGAAACTATATATAAAGACTTGGGAGTATCTGGGGGGAGAACTGGGGAAGGACTTGTAGAGTTTATGTGTAAATTGAGGAAAAATGATCAAAGAAAAATTCATATTCTTGAGCTGTTTTGGGATTTTTGTGGTGTGCATAAAGAGAAAGAAAGCAAATTATAATTCTCTTTTTATTTTCTGCAAGATGTATATTTATACCCCTGTTTTTTTATTTTCTTTGTAATACTTTGCTGTTTTGTAGAGTGATGCTAGACAAAATGGCATCTATGAAAATCATGTAGCTCAAACAGCTGCTCATTCGGAGGCACTTTTATCTGAAACAAATCCGACAAAGACTAATCAAAAATAGGGCCGGGAATCAATTAAAAATATTTAACTAATTAACCGCAAGCTTGGAAAAAAATTAATCGCGATTAATCACGATTATTGTGGTTTTTTTGTTTTTTTTGTTTTTTTAGGCTCCCAGTATATGCTCACCACTTATTTTATGTACAGTAAATAATCACTATGAAATCACCCACATTTAGATTGTTTATTTTTAATCGTTTAAAGAAATTTATCGAATTAATCACACTTTTGTGTTGTGATTAATCACAATTTTTAACCATTTACATTTATATGACGCTATGCGGCTCCTTTTTGTTCAATTTTTATTTTTGACCAAGAACAACAAAAAACAAATAGAAAGAGAATGCAAATTATCCATCTTTGTAACAAAAACAGGCCAGAGAGAAAATCCTTCCTTCATTTTTATCATCTGAAATGTTTAAATTTATCAAGTGACCATTGTATAAGGGGGATAATACCCGGAAAAGTGTTTTAACCATTATATATTAAGTCTATGGTTTTAACGCACGCCTTGGAAGCCAGAACTGCGAGGCAAAGAGACTGCTTTTTTCGCTATGTGTAAATAATTTGCGTTAATAAATATTAACACATTATTTTTGATCAGTCGTGTGTGTTAAGGCATTAAAGTTTACAGCCCTAATAAAAAATTAAAAAAATCTGCAAAGAAGAATAGCGGCATGTCCTGTGAATCCTCTGACCCTGACACGTTTTTGGGATGGAGATGATGGACAACAACAAAAAAAAGACTACTTTGTCATCCATAAGAATGCAGCTTGCTGTAAATGAACAGTAAATAAGCAGTTGAGGAATGAAGATTTTTAAATGAAAAAAAATATAGATTCGATTATTACAATAGAAATAATACATTGTTTCCTGCATGACTAACATCCATTTCAACTGACTTCCTGAGCAGTTCAAGTGTTGGTTTATTTCTAACTTCAGCCAATGAACTTCAAACGTCCTATTTGACTTGTAATCTGAATCTGTTAGCTGCTTTATTTGCATCTCACTGTGCAGCACAGCTCCTCCCGAGCTACCAGGTGATCCTTTGCTATTTCAGAGTAGACAGTCAAGTCCTGGGATCAGGAAATGAACTATCACAATAAATGACACCATTTTTGGTATGTTTTGCCACATATTTTCATGTTCTTTTATTGATGACTTTCTGTCCGACCTGGCAGGCTGTTGTTGATCAGATCCATGTACTCCTCCATTGAGGACAGGACCTTGTACCCGGCACAGTTGATGGTAACTCTCGACTGGAGCCCCCGGTCATGAGCCTGTTTGAGGGAAGAGAAACACGTAATATTTAATGTTAGATGATGGCGGAAGTTCCAAACTTTTAAATAATTTAACAAACCAGAGACTCCAAAGTCTTTTAAGAGTGTCTTATACATATGAAGCAGTTTCAGAGTTGTTTGCTCACAAAAAATATCTGCAGATTTCTTAATCTGAGTAACTAGAATCTATTTGACACCATTATACTAACACCATCAGTAAAATGATGCTTTGGAGCAAAGAAACTCATCACAGCAGAATCTGCACGACGGTATTTCCTTTAAGGTTCCGTGCCAACCCTTATTCGTTTTTATGGTGGTTTGGAGATTTGGGTTGAGAGAATTTATTCTTCTCACAAATCTGTCAACCCTTTTGTGCTGCATTAAAGGTTTTATTGGCTGAGGTGTGTGTTAGCTGTGAGTCACAACACTGAGAAAGATTAAAAAAAGATCACCATTTACTGAGACTCACTAGCCTCAACTGCTAAATTCGTAGGTATAAGTTTTCACGTTTAAGGTTTTAACTTTCACTTAATAGTTTTGGGATCATTTAATTTTGAAGGAAATCAATTTCCTGTCTAGAACTTAGTTCGGCAATAACTTTCTCACAAGTTCCTGCAAAGACAGACGCGTCCCTCCCAGCCACAGGACTGGCAGTGAGAGTTTTAAGTGGTCTAACCAGATCAGGTTCAAGGTTTAATTTGGTCCAACTGAGACAGGTTCCTTCACACCTTCATGTGGGTTTGAGATCAGAGGAAGTGGGGCCACCCCACTTCCTCTGATGTCCGAATTCTCATGTTTCAAATTCAAACTTCCCATTTCAGTGGTTCAAACATTTTCCTGAAATTAATAAAATCAAAGCTGCGAGTGGTGTTATATGCACAATGGGGGCTACCAACCCCGGTCCTGCACCGCGCCCCTTGCCTGCCCTTATTGACTGAGTGGCTGCGTCAGGTCCTTTTCTCTCATCATCAAATGCTTTTTCCCCAAAATGACGGCTTTTCTCTTGGTTTTATTTTATTTTTTTGTTAACTACGTTCTCATTCTCAATATTTTCATGTTGTACATCATAAAAAATTCCCACCCTAACCCTAGCTCTGTATTCAATTTTAAAATATTCCTGTAAAACATGAGTGAGCAAAAGGGAAAATGACCTTAAGCAAGTTCAACACGTTTATACCATTAAAAATGTAAAAACCAAAAATGTTTTTTCCCTGCGTAGCTTCCAAATGATATTGGAGGAGTTAGGAGATGATTGAAATCCCAAAGAGGAGTTTGAAATTTATATCCATACTAAAGGTCAAAGGTCAACGAACCTTCAGTTGTGGCTGTAACTTAACCTGGCAAAATGTGTGGTAAACTATGTGGAGGTCAAACACAAGTTTACTTTTCCCATATTGTAGGAAGATTGTCCAGTCCCACACTTTGCAAGAAAATGGCCACCAAGCTGTAGTTCCTGTGGACATCCCACAATAATACAAAAAGCTTCCATCGGATAACGCAAAATTGAAAAAATGTAAAATTGCTGCATAGTGGTGCAGTGGTTAGCGCTCTTGCCTCACAGCGAGAAGGCCCCGGTTCAAATCCCGGCTGGGACCTTTCTGTGTGGAGTTTGCATGTTCTCCCCGTGCATGCGTGGGTTTTCACCGGGGACTCCGGCTTCCTCCCACCGTCCAAAAACATGCTTCATAGGTTAATTGGTGACTCTAAATTGCCCATAGGTGTGAATGTGAGAGTGTATGTGTGTGTGATTGAGGCCCTGAGACAGACTGGAGACCTGTCCAGGGTGTACCCCGCCTTCACCCATCAGCAGCCGGGATAGGCTCCGGCACCCCCGCAACCCCGAAAAGGACAAAGCGGACAAGAAGATGAAAGAAAATTTTAGTCGTATGGAATCTGTTTTACTTTGTGTGTCCATGTTTTGACCGTTTGATCCAGAGCTCTAAACCCTCGCCAATGAGAGTTTTCCAACAACTGAAAACAGTCTTACAAATACGACTCATTTTTGGAAAGTATTGGCAAGGTAATGGTGAACATACACTTTGTTCACCTGTCGGCACATCCGGTCAGGGAATCAGCTTTTGACTGATTTGTACAGGTTTTTACACCGGATGTCCTTCCTGACACAACCCTGTGTTTTAATTTGATGGTTGATCTTTAACATTGAGATAAACTTGAATTCTAATGATTTGATGATTTCACATTCGGTCAAAACAGCAACCACAGACTAAAAATCTGACCTTCATTGAGCTAACCCTAACCAGTGGCTCTTCTGACCACAAGACATTCACTTACCGCCTGGTTCTCATACAGACTGAGAGCGTAGCTGTTTGCCACAGACACAAAGCGGCTCCTCCATTTTCGCGTCTCCTCCAAGTACTGATAGAGACTTCCAGAGAAGATGCAGTGGCCTGCCAGAGGGTCCTGCAAGAAGAAGACTCCCATGAAACATGGATGCATGTGAGGCTTGGGCTCGATCTATTGTTGGTGGCAACAGTGTGCAGTAAATGTTATGTGGATGACACAGTTGAGTGTGAGAATGACAAGTTTCACGATGAAACTTCCCTGAATTGTGCAAGAGTCTTAAATCTTAAGTGGAGTTTCCAAACATTCAGGGAGGAGAGTTGACTCAAGGATACACACCACCCACTCTGTTTTCAGGTTTCCTGTCTGGGATTAAATAATCACCCCCCCTTTAGAGGAAGAAAACAGGCACAGGACAAACATCACAGTGCTGACACAGCAAGGCCGGATACAGGCAAAAAAAAAAAAAAACAATAAAATAAACAAACATTTTAAACAAAAAAACCCCAATGCTGGAAAAACACAGACAAATAAATTGACAAAGAGAAAAAAAAAGCATAAATGCAGTCTCAACAGGGCACAAACCAGTGCACTGCTTATACTAGCCCCGTAAATGCAAAACTTGATATCAGGAAGATCATTCAACATAGAACTTACAGATCAAAGGATAAAATGGATAAACTGATATGATGATAGCACGGTTTTCTATGCATTTTAAGGGCTTGGAGGGATGTGACACTCCAAACTCTGAGCAAACCCAAAACTAACCCCCCCTGATGTTCTATTTGCACCCCACAGAGGGGCAGGCTAAATGTGTCACATAAACTCAGGATCATTTTCTGCTAAGTTCTCAGCTTTTCCAGTTTTCTTAATTTTAACTTCACACACATGAATTACAACTTTAGCGCTTTGAATAAACTCAACAACGCTGTGCTATTTTTTTTTTTTTAAGTTGCAGCACTTTCCATCAGATTTTGTTAAAAAAACACAAAAAAGCTCAGGTAATCAGTGAAAGGGAGATACAAACGCACAAACGGAGGTGTTCAAGAAAAATGATGTTAAATCAGTTTGTGTTTCCTGGTTATTAGCCATCACTTGTTACTAGTTTGATGAAAGTCTGTGCTTCCATCCTCACTTCCGGTTTTGCATATAAAAAAACTGCTGATTAAACCATAGACGTCTATGGACTAAGGGCATTTATGTTGATTCAACCAGTCATAATTTGAGTTAGTCTTTGTAGCTTCATGAGGGCAGATGATGACGTAGCCGCACTTGATTTTTGTTTGAATTACTCGCTGTTTTGCAGTTAACGATAGAAGAAGGCGGAAAAGTTGATTTAGTTGCGGATTTATTGCGTAAGCCATTCTTAAGATGGACTTTTCCAAACAATTTCGATCAACACCGAAGCTAGCTAGCCTGCCTCAACAGGAAAAACGATTTGTCCGCCACTTTCAACCTTCCAGCAGTTCTGTCTTGCCAGGTAATGGAGTTTTGTGACAATGTTGAGTGATGAAGGGGGCCAGAATTAGAACTTCCACGTCGCCACTGAACGCATCATGGCTTTTCCAAACGGCAGCGGCTCATTACCGAGAGCTTCACTGCAGGATTTCGGTCAATATCATTTCCCAGACAAACAGGTTTCAAGACCATGAATTCAGTCCATTTAAATGATCCATTCATGATGGAATTGCTCCATAAAATAATATTCATATATAGCAGGATGGTGTTAGAAACATAAGAGTTAATATTAACAGGAATGGTTTTGGCAGAGGAAGACTGAAGGCTCAGCTCTGAAATGCACGGACCGCCACTGGTTTCCATTGATTATGAAATTGGATCTGCAATAATTTATTGATGGTAACATGTCAATTTAGAAAAAAACTCGCATTTATCGAAAAACGTTTTTGCATCTGAAGGAGGTAGTTTTTGTGGTCTATTGAAATGACACATTTCACGAAACTGCTCTGGTCACACTTTCTTCAAATGAAATGAGTCGCATGACTCACTGTGACTGCACTGCTACCACAAGAGGCCCCACAGCATCACAGCTCCTCGAAATTTAAGCGTTGTAAAACACCAACCAAGATTTCCCCAAAACTCTTCATCTGTAGCCGCTCCACGGCCTGAATGGGATGCTGACGTCTCCTTTGATAGATTATGATGAGCGCTAGTGCTGTGGCAGAAATTTTAATTTTGAAAGTATTGCTCACATCTGTTACCATGTTTTTGAATGACTTAAAGTGAGATGTATTTTTTTTTTTTTTTAGGGCTGTGAACATTAACGCGCGTGATTAATAAAAAAATAATAAATAAATAACGCACATGTATTAATGCAAATTAATCGAAGAAACAGTCCTTTGCTTCAACTCAGCGGTATTATCTGGTATTATCCCACTCATACTTTGGTCACTTACAAAAGAAATAAATATTCAATCAGTTTTTAGTACTTTATTCTTGCTATTTTGTGGTTTTGATCACTTTTTCACAAACAAGGACTATTTGATCCATGGCCAGGTGCCATATTGTGCAAATAAATTTTACCTGGTAAAATATGTTGTGATTATTCGTGATTAATCCCAACACAAAAGTGTGATTAATCAGATTTTTTTGTAATTGATTAACGGCAGTAATTAAAAATAAATGTCCTAAATGTTGAATTTTGTGTGTGATTATTCGCCAATAATAATTGGCTGGCAAATACTGAGACTAAAAAAAAAATTAAAGCAATTGAAATGAATTTTTTCCTGGTTTACGATTAATTTGTTTGTTTTGTAATGGATTCCCTGCCTTAGTTTATTTGTATAATTATAATTTAATAGAAATAGTGTAATTGTGGAATTGTTTTTTCGACATTTGTAGAATTTTGTTAAAGTTTTGTGCATATGTGCAATGAAAACGCAGCTATTGTCAATGGGTGACATCACAATCACTCGGTCCAGTTCTCTCATAGTCAATGGGTAGACCATGATCAGACCGAAGCCAAGATGTGCACATTTTTCTTTAAGTTCTATAAATTGTGCTGCTTTTTTTTTTTCTTAAGAAAAAAATGATTAATAGAAAAATCCAACTCACTTTTCTGTGGAGCAGCTGCGGCTGTGTTCCTCCCCCTCCTTCGATCTCATAGCGGACGCTGTTGAAGAGGGCGACGGCGTACTGCTGCTCGTACAACTTTCCAAACTGTTTCATGACATCTCGAGTCTGAGCTGGAAGACAAACCAAACACACGTGAAGGATCAGGAGAAGTATGAGCTTCACCAAGAAACCCTCTGCACGTTGTCTCTGAAGATTCAGTTCAATTTTAACCCTTTTATGCCTGAATTTTTTTTACATTTGCACATGAAAAATATTCTTTCATCTCAAGGTGAAGCTAAATTAAGGGGAGTCCTGGATTCAATTTTATGTTGGCGACATACAGTGTGAAGGAGTAAAAGGTTTCTGGATTCATTTCATTAGCGCTGCAGTTAGAAACCAGCATTAAAACATTGAAAACTTTACTTTAGAAACCACACTTTGATCAATTCAGATCCAAATAGAGTTACCACTTAAGTCATTATCTATGCCTTTTCAAAGCTGTTAATATGTTATTAAAGCTAATGTTTAACTAGATGAAAATAAGTAGCAGTTCAGTGCTCTGTGCCTTACTTCAGACTTCAGTTATCTGCTGTTAATGAAAATGACGGTAATAAAGCAAATGATGACCAGGCTCCCCTACATGTCTCGTTAGTTTTATCATAATGAGCTTTGCTATCACGACTCAACAGATCAGGATTTGGTGGTAAAACTCAACAGATATAAATGACTGAGCAGCAGTTCAAGTATTTAAATAGACTCACATTGGATATTGTTAATCTTTAAGCTTATTTATCCTCTTTAGTTTTGTATGACATGATAACCATATTTTTTAAGACCAAATCAATAAAACTGTAAAAAATACCTTTAACTTATTACACACACACTTTACCCCTCAACAATATACACCCCAACACACACACATGCACAAACACACATTTGGTACAAGGAAGTTGGGACCTCCGATCTTCTGCCCCCTACCCCATCCCTGCAGGGACCAAGGCTCTTGGCAATGGCAGCTGCTTTGTGGACTTCCTGGGCCCTGCGCCCCTCTATAGCAGAGGGATCCCTGAGTTCTCTGGCAAGACCATGAGCCGGGGATCACCTCTGAGCCTGGGGGTGTCAGTGTCCCTGTGGTACAGGTTCTGGTCCTTGCCCACAAGTGCCGGGCCTCTCAAAAACTCCAATATGGGGTAGCCTGGTTGGGCCATGTTTACAATACTCTTCGAGGACCCCCACTTCTCTTAGGGGTTCTCCTCTTTGGCTTGGGTGAGTGGCCCCTGCCACCTCCTGGATGAGGAGGTGGTTGCCTGGAGCATGGGGACTCCCTTGGGGGGCCCTGGTTTGGGGGGATCCACAGAACTACTAGGTGGTAGTGGGTAGCTCGTCTGGGGCTGTGGGGGGCTCTCCCAAGGTGGGGCCCCACGCTGGGCCCCCTAGAGAGATAGGGGGATACTTCTTCTGACTGGGCTGGAGCCTGCACTTGCTTTGCTCCCTGCTCTCTGCCATTGGGGGACCCTGTAGTGGTCCTGATGACCCTGGTCTGGGCCCGGCAGGCGGATTTCCTCTGTTTGCTACACCGTGTGGGTGTTGG